>NC_056451.1:22255728-22298228 GCF_018296145.1 Oncorhynchus tshawytscha
AAGATTTTAAATTGACCAAACATTTGAGAAATTTACCGGGCATCCATATGCATTGGGTGCGTAATGCATTAGGGCGTCCACACACGGTGCTCAAAGTCACATTTACATTATTGTAAATCATCTTCACAGAATAGAAATGAACCTATAAAGTTCTATTAAGATAAAGTAAAACAATGGTCTTATACCAACATGAAAGGTTATTTTTTTAAAGTAAAACAATGGTCTTATACCAACATGAAAGGTTATTTTTTTAAAGGAAAACATTGCCAGTTGTGTCTTCATCCCTATAAATCATAAATTAATATCATAAATCAAATGAAAATAACATTTAGCCTAGAAGAACAAGTTGTCTACACAGTAATAAAACACAAAATATAATATTTGTATAATATAATTTGCGAACGACCTGTCCTATAGGCTATTTGTTTGAACATTTTAATGAATAAATGAAACACAGCTGTTTTCAGGCCTCTAATTTAGTTTACCCTAGGCATTAACATTTTAACCAGGCATAATAAGTACCAAAACACAGCTGTTTTCAGGCCTCTAATTTAGTTTAGCCTAGGCATTAACATTTTAACCAGGCCTAATAAGTAACAAAACACAGCTGTTTTCAGGCCTCTAATTTAGTTTAGCCTAGGCATTAACATTTTAACCAGGCATAATAAGTACCAAAACACAGCTGTTTTCAGGCCTCTAATTTAGTTTAGCCTAGGCATTAACATTTTAACCAGGCCTAATAAGTAACAAAACACAGCTGTTTTCAGGCCTCTAATTTAGTTTAGCCTAGGCATTAACATTTTAACCAGGCATAATAAGTACCAAAACACAGCTGTTTTCAGGCCTCTAATTTAGTTTAGCCTAGGCATTAACATTTTAACCAGGCATAATAAGTACCAAAACACTGCTGTTTTCAGGCCTCTAATTTAGTTTAGCCTAGGCATTAACATTTTAATCAGGCCTAATAAGTAACAAAACATGGCTGTCTCTGAACTCCAGGGCTGGCCGGTCATGGCTACAAGGAATCCAGTTTTTGTCAAATGAATGTCAGATTTGATTTATGAAGCAGGTTAGAACCTACGCTGCATGTTAGGAGAATTAATGAAGCAGGTTAGAACCTACGCTGCATGTTAGGAGAATTAATGAAGCAGGTTAGAACCTACGCTGCATGTTAGGAGAATTAATGAAGCAGGTTAGAACCTACGCTGCATGTTAGGAGAATTAATGAAGCAGGTTAGAACCTACGCTGCATGTTAGGAGAATTAATGAAGCAGGTTAGAACCTACGCTGCATGTTAGGAGAATTAATGAAGCAGGTTAGAACCTACGCTGCATGTTAGGAGAATTAATGAAGCAGGTTAGAACCTACGCTGCATGTTAGGAGAATTAATGAAGCAGGTTAGAACCTACGCTGCATGTTAGGAGAATTAATGAAGCAGGTTAGGAAAAGGTTTAGGGTAGCTAAAATGCAACCAAAAAAAATCAACTTTTGACATTCATTTGACAAAAGCTGGAGCCCTTCTAGCCATGACTGGGCAGGCCCGCCCTACTCCTGCTGCGATTGAGAACCGCAGCAGTGGAAAGAGCACACTCTCGGCGACCACAAAAGGAAGAAATTATAAATCTGATGTTGGACAATCTAATTGAGTATGTTAGTAAACAAAATCCGTTAAAGCTGGTTCATTGAGAGCTTATTTTCTCTGCTCCTGTGAAGCGAGGCCCGCTCCATGCATTTATGACGGCACTCAACTTATATCTTACTCTTTTAACAGTTCTGCTGGATTATGTTAATACATGTTATGTTTATTGTAATTTGAACTCTCCTGGGGTTGTGTGTGATATTGTGATATTTGACATACTGCACCAGTCAACAGTTTGGACACACCTACTCATTCCAGGGGTTTTCTTTACTATTTTCTACATAATACTGACGACATCAAAACTATGAAATAACATGCCAAGAGTGTTCAACGCTGTCATCGAGGCAAAGGGTGGCCACTTTGAAGAATCTGTCGTGGAAATTTCCTCTATTTACCAAATCATGAGAGCATACCACACACAAGTCAGAGTTAGTTATCACAAAGTCCATCTTTAATTACAGTGCCTTGCGAAAGTATTCGGCCCCCTTGAACTTTGCGACCTTTTGCCACATTTCAGGCTTCAAACATAAGGCTTCAAACATAAAGATATAAAACTGTATTTTTTTGTGAAGAATCAACAACAAGTGGGACACAATCATGAAGTGGAACGACATTTATTGGATATTTCAAACTTTTTTAACAAATCAAAAACTGAACAATTGGGCGTGCAAAATTATTCAGCCCCCTTAAGTTAATACTTTGTAGCGCCACCTTTTGCTGCGATTACAGCTGTAAGTCGCTTGGGGTATGTCTCTATCAGTTTTGCACATCGAGAGACTGAAATTTTTTCCCATTCCTCCTTGCAAAACAGCTCGAGCTCAGTGAGGTTGGATGGAGAGCATTTGTGAACAGCAGTTTTCAGTTCTTTCCACAGATTCTCGATTGGATTCAGGTCTGGACTTTGACTTGGCCATTCTAACACCTGGATATGTTTATTTTTGAACCATTCCATTGTAGATTTTGCTTTATGTTTTGGATCATTGTCTTGTTGGAAGACAATCTCCGTCCCAGTCTCAGGTCTTTTGCAGACTCCATCAGGTTTTCTTCCAGAATGGTCCTGTATTTGGCTCCATCCATCTTCCCATCAATTTTAACCATCTTCCCTGTCCCTGCTGAAGAAAAGCAGGCCCAAACCATGATGCTGCCACCACCATGTTTGACAATGGGGATGGTGTGTTCAGGGTGATGAGCTGTGTTGCTTTTACGCCAAACAACGTTTTCAATTGTTGCCAAAAAGTTCAATTTTGGTTTCATCTGACCAGAGCACCTACTTCCACATGTTTGGTGTGTCTCCCAGGTGGCTTGTGGCAAACTTTAAACAACACTTTTTATGGATATCTTTAAGAAATGGCTTTCTTCTTGCCACTCTTCCATAAAGGCCAGATTTGTGCAATATACGACTGATTGTTGTCCTATGGACAGAGTCTCCCACCTCAGCTGTAGATCTCTGCAGTTCATCCAGAGTGATCATGGGCCTCTTGGCTGCATCTCTGATCAGTCTTCTCCTTGTATGAGCTGAAAGTTTAGAGGGACGGCCAGGTCTTGGTAGATTTGCAGTGGTCTGATACTCCTTCCATTTCAATATTATCGCTTGCACAGTGCTCCTTGGGATGTTTAAAGCTTGGGAAATCTTTTTGTATCCAAATCCGGCTTTAAACTTCTTCACAACAGTATCTCGGACCTGCCTGGTGTGTTCCTTGTTCTTCATGATGCTCTCTGCGCTTTTAACGGACCTCTGAGACTATCACAATGCAGGTGCATTTATACGGAGACTTGATTACACACAGGTGGATTGTATTTATCATCATTAGTCATTTAGGTCAACATTGGATCATTCAGAGATCCTCACTGAACTTCTGGAGAGAGTTTGCTGCACTGAAAGTAAAGGGGCTGAATAATTTTGCACGCCCAATTTTTCAGTTTTTGATTTGTTAAAGTTTGCAATATCCAATAAATGTCGTTCCACTTCATGATTGTGTCCCACTTGTTGTTGATTCTTCACAAAAAAATACAGTTTTATATCTTTGTTTGAAGCCTGAAATGTGGCAAAAGGTCGCAAAGTTCAAGGGGGCCGAATACTTTCGCAGGGCACTGTATATGAGCTCTATCACAACCCTGTGACTCTCAGATCAATTCAGTGTCTATCAATGAATTCTCTGAGTCCCTTCCACATTTCAACTGAGATCCTTTATAGCAAAGACACACACAGGATAAGACAGCATCGGCATAATTCATCGTTCAGCTTTGTCTCCTAAACTATGTTATTTTCTCAAACTCCGAACCATAAACAAATCCTCCATATCAACAGCCATATATCAAATCCACCCTATCTTGACAAGATCACAGAGACACCCTGACTGGCACACAGACATTGTGGAGCCAAGAGATACACGTTTGACCTCTCCCCTCTCTCCGGCCCAAGCAATTTAGTCTTGACATAGAACAGATACTGCAAACCCCGCCACAGTATTATACAAAAACATTCTGATGAGAAGTAACTTACAAAACATATAATGAATATAAAACGTCTTACCAACTAATTCTGATTATTCCCCAACATTCCCCTCTCAAGGGACATTGTCCCTTCTAAAGAATCAGAATATTAATTACATACTCAATATAAAAATTCAAATCCCCTCAATGTCAAATACCTTATCTTATATGTAAGCTTTCTCCCTTCTGAAACTAAGTTTACAACCTTTTATTCTACAGGACAAACTTGCACATGTTTAATAACACAGAATAATCCATTTGAGGAAAATAAAAACATAACATATTTAGAAATGCTCCCTAAGTTATGAGAACCAGTGTCTAAACACAGGCCTCCTCACAACATATAGGACAGACATCCCTCTAAGTCCTCATGCTCAGAAATATACTTAGGAATAGAGAATAGGTCATTGAAATCATTCATATTCCAAATCATAAGTAACAACCCAACTATTTATCCAACCAATATTTAGAATAGTATTCCTCAGTGATTCAAATTTGTCTTATCACTCAAAGTAAAAACCTCAATTTAACACACATCAATATTAGCAGATTTACTTACATTCAGTATAATTATCACATAATTCTACTATTAACTTTTTTAATCATGATTATAATACAGATCAGTATCTCAATGCATTCTGAATCTAAATTACTACAATTTACATGGTGTAGACCTCTTCAATCAACCTGATACCACAAAAGTATAAACAATTTAATGGCACAGTTGACCAACCCCCCCCCCTCTCAGGCACTGCATCTTCTGGCGTCTCTTTCGTTTTTCTTCAGATAGCTTTACAGTTCAAAGTGGACGGCCCATGATTATGTCCCAATTTCAATGTCTCATCTTTACCACTCATGTCTTGTCCATTCGTCAACCAATATACCAGCATCATAAGAAAATGTTAGAACAGATCTTTCTCCATGATCACTCCAAGTGGACTCATGAAAGAAAAGCAGTTGATAGCTTAGATCTGATACTGTACACCAATTTCAGGCTTGGTTCTTTTCTCTCGGTAGAAGTGGTTTGGAAAGCCTCCTTCAATGCCTTTGTCACCCTTCTTCAGCCAGTTAGACGGGGTTTTGAGGTACACACCATTCGGTCCAATTATCTCTTCCATGCATTAAGATACCGTCTGATGTCACTTTTCATGATAACCTCGAAAGAACAGATCAGAACAACAGTTTAGTTCAGTCATTAACTACATGATAAATGATTACTTTTACCAATTATTCTTTCAAATTGGTTTATACTCCCCATCTCACTGTCAACTCCATCGTAGAGCCAAGGATCAAGAAGTTAGACCTATACCTCGGGAATAGAACAAAACAAACACAATACAATACACTCAACAATACAATACACTCCTTCACATATCACTTAAGTTGTATAACTTCAATTCAAACCCTCAAACTGAATCCTCCCCCATGTTTACACACATCTCTCCGTATGAGAGTAATGTAAAACAACACTGAATCCTCCCCCATGTTTTACACACATCTCTCCGTATGAGAGTAATGTAAACCAACACTGAATCCTCCCCCATGTTTTACACACATCTCTCCGTATGAGAGTAATGTAAAACAACACTGAATCCCCTCCCCCATGTTTTACACACATCTCTCTGTATGAGAGTAATGTAAAACACTGAATCCTCCCCATGTTTTACACACATCTCTCCGTATGAGAGTAATGTAAAACACTGAATCCTCCCCATGTTTTACACACATCTCTCCGTATGAGAGTAATGTAAAACAACACTGAATCCTCCCCCATGTTTTACACACATCTCTCCGTATGAGAGTAATGTAAAACAACACTGAATCCTCCCCATGTTTTACACACATCTCTCCGTATGAGAGTAATGTAAAACAACACTGAATCCTCCCCATGTTTTACACACATCTCTCCGTATGAGAGTAATGTAAAACAACACTGAATCCTCCCCATGTTTTACACACATCTCTCCGTATGAGAGTAATGTAAACCAACACTGAATCCTCCCCATGTTTTACACACATCTCTCCGTATGAGAGTAATGTAAAACAACACTGAATCCTCCCCATGTTTTACACACATCTCTCCGTATGAGAGTAATGTAAAACAACACTGAATCCTCCCCCATGTTTTACACACATCTCTCCGTATGAGAGTAATGTAAAACAACACTGAATCCTCCCCATGTTTTACACACATCTCTCCGTATGAGAGTAATGTAAAAACACTGAATCCTCCCCATGTTTTACACACATCTCTCCGTATGAGAGTAATGTAAAACAACACTGAATCCTCCCCCATGTTTTACACACATCTCTCCGTATGAGAGTAATGTAAACCAACACTGAATCCTCCCCCATGTTTTACACACATCTCTCCGTATGAGAGTAATGTAAAACAACACTGAAAAGAAATGTAAAACAAAATGTCAGCTAACCTAATCAAATTAAAATCACTAAACTGAAAAAAAACTCTACAAAGAAAAATGATTTAACCCCTATGGTCATAGGAAAATAGACTTAAAGCAGCATACCCTTAGTTAAAAGCAATGCCCTCTCCCTCTTCACAGTGATCCAAATGACAAATATGGCTCAAACATATTTACCAATTACACAAATTATCTTGAAAGCAGTATTACAAATGACCATAAATGTATTATCCAAATGGCTTTCCAATGCGGGTGATCAAGCCACAACGGAAAGTCATCAGAAGGTCATAGGTCATACAAAACCCTTCAAAGCAGTGTTTTTCACTATATTAAACAAATTGCAAACAATAATCAACTAGTTCCAACATTTTTGTATTTCCATGTTCCCAGAACATTCCTTTATCAAAAGAATTTGCGTGTGTAATGAAAAGTCAGAAAATAAAAACTAATTAAAATCCCATGTGGTGAGTGCCCCTTTAATACCTTTGCACTAAAACAAAAAACTTCCAGGCCCCCTCCAATGTGGTAGTTTATGGCCTCAATTTCACTCACTCTCCCCAAGAGTATAGTCCCTGGAAACATTCCAGAGAGAGACAGTGAAATATCCATTTTCCCGGAGAAAACACAAAACACTTAGTTAGTATTCATTACACTACACCGATTCAGAAACTCAAACGTGAAACTATAAACCAAACCTAATGATAAGTCCACTATCTCAAATCATTAATCATAAGTTTTAATCAAATCAATGTAATCAAATCAAATCAAATTTTATTTGTCACATACACATGGTTAGCAGATGTTAATGTGAGTGTAGCGAAATGCTTGTGCTTCTAGTTCCGACAATGCAGTAATAACCAACAAGTAATCTAACTAAAAATTCCAAAACTACTGTCTTATACACAGTGTAAGGGGATAAAGAATATGTACATAAGGATATATGAATGAGTGATGGTACAGAGCAGCATAGGCAAGATACAGTAGATGGTATTGAGTACAGTATATACATATGAGATGAGTATGTAAACAAAGTGGCATAGTTAAAGTGGCTAGTGATACATGTATTACATAAGGATGCAGTCGATGATATAGAGTACAGTATATACGTATGCATATGAGATGAATAATGTAGGGTCTGTAAACATTATATAAGGTAGCATTGTTTAAAGTGGCTAGTGATATATTTACATCATTTCCCATCAATTCCCATTATTAAAGTGGCTGGAGTTGAGTCAGTGTGTTGGCAGCAGCCACTCAATGTTAGTGGTGGCTGTTTAACAGTCTGATGGCCTTGAGATAGAAGCTGTTTTTCAGTCTCTCGGTCCCAGCTTTGATGCACCTGTACTGACCTCGCCTTCTGGATGATAGCGGGGTGAACAGGCAGTGGCTCGGGTGGTTGATGTCCTTGATGATCTTTATGGCCTTCCTGTAACATCGGGTGGTGTAGGTGTCCTGGAGGGCATCAGTTTGCCCCGGTGATCGTTGTGCAGACCTCACTACCCTCTGGAGAGCCTTACGGTTGAGGGCGGAGCAGTTGCCGTACCAGGCGGTGATACAGCCCGCCAGGATGCTCTAACGATTGTGCATCTGTAGAAGTTTGTGAGTGCTTTTGGTGACAAGCCAAATTTCTTCAGCCTCCTGAGGTTGAAGAGGCGCTGCTGCGCCTTCTTCACGATGCTGTCTGTGTGAGTGGACCAATTCAGTTTGTCTGTGATGTGTATGCCGAGGAACTTAAAACTTGCTACCCTCTCCACTACTGTTCCATCGATGTGGATAGAGGGGTGTTCCCTCTGCTGTTTCCTGAAGTCCACAATCATCTCCTTAGTTTTGTTGACGTTGAGTGTGAGGTTATTTTCCTGACACCACACTCCGAGGGCCCTCACCTCCCTGTAGGCCGTCTCGTCGTTGTTGGTAATCAAGCCTACCACTGTTGTGTCGTCCGCAAACTTGATGATTGAGTTGGAGGCGTGCGTGGCCACGCAGTCGTGGGTGAACAGGGAGTACAGGAGAGGGCTCAGAACGCACCCTTGTGGGGCCCCAGTGTTGAGGATCAGCGGGGAGGAGATGTTGTTGCCTACCCTCACCACCTGGGGGCGGCCCGTCAGGAAGTCCAGTACCCAGTTGCACAGGGCGGGGTCGAGACCCAGGGTCTCGAGCTTGATGACGAGCTTGGAGGGTACTATGGTGTTGAATGCCGAGCTGTAGTCGATGAACAGCATTCTCACATAGGTATTCCTCTTGTCCATGTATGATACAATGTTTAATTAAGTTAAATCAACTCCTAAAAAAACCTTTAATCAGCAATCTAATAATTTCAACCTGTTGATATAAATTGAGTAAAAACCAATCCTGATTTATTTTTATTTTTTTTAACAAATCTAAAATCTTTCAAAAGTTGGCGCTGTCTCATCAGCGTAAATATCAAAACAAACGTATTATTTTTTCCCACTCATATCCACAAAGCTTTCATTCCCCAAAACATATGAAATTATTTTGACTATTGCGGTAACAACACTATAATTAAAATCTATGATACTCCCCCACTTAACATATTCGTTTAGTCTTCTGCCAACAGGCTCTCCTACTACTCAATCCAGCAATCACCTTTAATGACTTGACATTCTTCCACATAATGGAAACATACTATAATGTTAGACTACATTAACTTTCCTGCTCAAATTAACTGGTGTTACTTAAACAATCAAACCAAGAATCAAAAACCATCAGAATCTATTCTCACAATGTCCTACTCACTCACAACTTTCAGCTTAACTCTCCTATTTCTTTTTCCCCCAGTGGGTAGAAATATATCCCCTCTCATTTCAACGTTTTTCCTTAACTCTATCGTAAGATTAAAACCCAACTTTATAACTTCCTCTTCTCTTTGCTCTCCACACTTATGAAATGTATCCTATTTCTTTAAAAATAACACGCGCAGTGCCAAAATTATAACATGCGTCAGTCAATCTATAAGAATGAAAAACATTTCGGTAATCACTTTCTATCGCCATTCTCTCCCCGCTATTATTCAGAATTTCTTTAACTTAGGTAACTGTCTTCTCTATTGATACAGTAATTTAAATATGACTCAATTCTCAATACATTATTCCAGCAGATAATTTAGTGAACAGACATCGTCTTGCATCAGAATTCGCTTCGTTATTATTTTAAGTTGAATTAGTCTATCAATTTAACCTAAACAATCTATTGAAAATGTTCAATTTATCCCTTCTATCAATTTGAACGAGACAAGCTATTAAAACGTTCAGTTTATATCTTATACAAACACTAGCGACCATAACTTTCCAGGCAAGACATACAAATAGATTATTTTACAATCAAAAACTCAGAATTCAGCCAGCGCAATGACTGGGAATGGAACCCCGGCCTCCCGCGTGGCAGGCGAGAATTCTACCACTGAACCACTAATGCTATGCGAAAAACTAAGATTCTCCGCAAATAAAACCAATTTACAAGTAAAATCAAAATACGTCACTGTCGGCAATTTCCAGAAGAATAACAGCCCAATTTTAATAGTACAAACATTACTCCAGCTATGATTCTCAAATTCCAAATGAATGTATTAGCAATCAAAGAATAAAATCGACAGTTAATGACTAGGAAACAGATATTGCGCCTTTTAATAAAAGTAGATTATGTTTACTTATGCAACGTATTTCAATTACTTTACTACATCACATTAATCACGCAATGATAATTAGTTTGATGGAAAACCTGTACGACATTATAAATTACATCGAGATTCCCTCTTCATTCTCTCTAACTTTATTCAGTTTATTCAATAAATCCCGCAACTTCTCTCATACTGGGAAGAAAAAATATAACATGTTCAGACCTTAAGGGCAGTTTAATTTCAAATGTTTCACCCAGATGGAGATAATCCAATATGCGTTTTATAGTTACATCGTTAGGGTAAGATAACCAAAAGTGGACACTAATCAGTTTCTAGACCTCAATTTCCCAGATTTTGTAGATTATTTTAATAGTGCTTTTAAAAACTTCATCTTTATCAAATTATCCATTTAAGATACCAACTCAAAACCGTCTACGAATGGGTGGTTTCTCACACAGAACTTTCAGGATCACCCACACAGGATTGGTCAGATGTTCACACAGAACTGGTCAGACGTCCACACAGAACATCAGAACATAAAAAGGTTTGCCCACACAGAGTCAACCCTACCCCGCTCACACAGAACGGTCCGACAACTATTACCTAGTGATCCCATAACAAAATACTCACACAGAGTAACCCAGGGCATTCCTGGCTAGCACATTTAAAATAATTGGAATTTACCACCTCTGAGGGTCACTTAGACAATCACACAGATGCACAGAATGAGGTCCTTCTTCCAATAGGGCTTCACCAAATGCCGTGTTTCACCTAGAATACACAGTCCCTTTGGCCCCTCACCCCGACAGACCTCACCAAATCCCCACTGTGATCAATTCAGTGTCAGGAGGGCTCTTGGTCACTCGCAACCGGACAGTGCAGAGTATCTTTGGAGTCCACAAAACCCCCAGATTACTCTCCTCTGATTCGGGCCTTGCCTTCCTTACAAAGGAATTCACGCTCAGAGTATACGTAACAGGCATAATTTAAAAACTCGACTTCAAATCTGTGTGTGGTTCGCTCACCTTTTTCTTTAAAAAAACTCAGTTCGAGATGTGGTATCCACTCTGCTCGCTTCCTCTTAGATCAAAGGTTGGTCCATCTGCTTCGTTCCTGAAGTGTGGTTTCCCAGAGATGCCAAGTTTAGGGGATCCCTCGTGCACGATTTATTTACCTAGATCGTAGGAACGGTCACCGAGTGAAGATTCACATCCCATCCTCGTCGCCAAATGTCGTGGAAATTTCCTCTATTTACCAAATCATGAGAGCAAACCACACACAAGTCAGAGTTAGTTATCACAAAGTCCATCTTTAATTATATGAGCTCTATCACAACCCTGTGACTCTCAGATCAATTCAGTGTCTATCAATGAATTCTCTGAGAGTCCCTTCCACATTTCAACTGAGATCCTTTATAGCAAAGACACACACAGGATAAGACAGCATCGGCATAATTCATCGTTCAGCTTTGTCTCCTAAACTATGTTATTTTCTCAAACTCAGAACCATAAACAAATCCTCCATATCAACAGCCATATATCAAATCCATCCGATCTTGACAAGATCACAGAGACACCCTGACTGGCACACAGACATTGTGGAGCCAAGAGATACACGTTTGACCTCTCCCCTCTCTCTGGCCCAAGCAACATAGTCTTGACATAGAACAGATACTGCAAACCCCGCCACAGTATTATACAAAAACATTCTGATGAGAAATAACTTACAAAACATATGATGAATATAAAACATCTTACCAACTAATTCTGATTATTCCCCAACAAATCTCAAATCTCAAATATATTTTGATTTAACACTTTTTTGGTTACTACATGATTCCATATGTGTTATTTCCTAGTTTTGATGTCTTCAAAAATAAAGAAAAATCCTTGAATGAGTAAGTGTGTCCAACCTTGTGACTGGTACTGTACGTGGCTTATTGAAAACTCTGTTTCCTACGATAGGCAGTTGGCTGTCTAGTGATTGCAACATTGTAACTCTCCGATGTGAATAATTGGCAAAATGTTTAGTTTCCAAGTGCTACTGAATAAGCTCAACAGAAATGCTCCAATTTCTCATGACAAACATCATTCCTCAACTCTATCAATCCATTCCAAATCTTTATACTATTCATGACACATAGTCGTCATATGTTAATCTTGCCTGATCAACACTATCATTTGCGTCTAATTGACTAACCTTGGCCTGCTCAAAGTTAGCCCTGCTGATGGTAAGGTAAAACTGTCCAACTCCTTGGAGCAGCTTGATGTCTCGTTACTTTGTTTTCAAGAAGACGCGATCTTGAAAAAGTCTTTAGTCTGTTTTTGAGAAAGAGTCCCCCCTCGGCGGGCACACTGGAAACGGGGATAAATCAACTCGCCAATTTTGCCCAGTCGGGGTACACTTAGCTGAAGTCCCTTGTGAGGACCTCAAGTCTTTTGCGTGAGTAAAAATAGAAACACAAACCCGACACTAATTTCCCAGCAGCTTGAGGATTTATTAGCCTATGAAGTATATTTGCCTTTGAAGTTTGAGCACATCGACTGGTATTTACATAAATGAATAAAAAGCATTATTTTGTCATGGATTTTTTTTCTTCTCTCGGACAATTTGCCTGGCAACAATTTTACTTAGCAGCTTTTCACATATTTTTTTTTGTTGCCAAAAACTGGGATTTACCGGCCAACGGAAACCCTGGTCTACACCTTTTGTTTACAAAGCATGTGACGAATGAAATTGATTGATTATGAAAGCAGCATTCCTGACAGGCTACAACCAGTTTTTCCAGATCAGGTCACATGGTTAGGAAATACTATCTCATTGGACAGCAGACAGGAACTAAAGGGTCCACTGGATAACAACACAATAAACAAAACCCTACAATGATTTCTTACTGAATACCTCAATCAATGGGGGATTTGCTTGGCTGAGAAGGATTGTTAGTGTTCATTTTCAGGCCTGTGATAGATGCACTGTATGTCTGCAGCTCATAAGCTATGTCACACTATGACAGGTAATCACTATTACACTCTGGCTTTCCATTTGGGTAACTGATCATCACTACATAAAAACCACCCCTGACCGTGATTTGTGCCATCGATTAAAACTCAGGAGGGAAACATTGGAGAGATGTTCGCAAGAATTAACAACGCTAGGCGGGGAGAGAGATGGGGGGGGCTTGGGCGAGGAGTGCGATGACAAGGAGGTGGGTTGAGTGGTAAAGGGGTGGGATGAGGGGTTGCAAGACAGACATAAAATACAGAAACATGTCCTTATATGGAAATGCAGGGGAATGGGCCTGGGCCGGTACTGTGACAGATAGGAAGATTGACAGCTGTGTGGGCCAATCAATAAGGGTCCACAGCGCAGCCCTGTCAGACAGATGGCAAATTGGAGAGCGGGGTGACACTAAGACAAATTGACACAATCAGATACACAGAGACGGACGGGCGTGATGTGTGAAACACACACACACACACACACAGACATACATACACTCTGGAAACAAATAACTAAATCTACCGAGAGAAAGGGAGAGGGACGGAAATAAATAAAGATATTATCAGGGATGCAAAGGCCAGAGCCTTCAACCTGTCTGTGTTGGGACTATTTTCTCTCCCTCTTGTACCGCTGTTGATCAGGTTTCCTGTCTTCCCCTTCTTTCTCTCACACATTCCCCTTTGCGGCCACACATATTTTTCACAGTGTCAATCTGGCTTGTGCCCTTATCTTCTCTGTCCTCCCTCCTCCTCATTCCCCTCATTTGGTTGCCTCTCTTTTTCACTTTGTTTCTTTCTTTTTCCTCTACTGGCTTCTGGTGGGGTTTTGTTTGGGTGCGAGGCATCAGTCACTGTGTTGGTAGTGTGTGTGTTGCGTGCCTCTGTCTGTGTGCAACGTTGTTGTTGTGTGTCTGTGCCTGTGTGTGTGTATTCAGCAAGCACCATTTGTCTCTGTTGTTTGTGAAAGCAGGAAGATAAATGTAATTAGATAAATGAAATTGCACTGTTCCCTTTATCTCCTCTCTCTCTCCCACTCTGTTCTCCCTAATCCATCTCTTGCTGCTCTTCTTATTCTCTCTCACCCTTTTGCCCTTCCAGTCCCTCTTTCTCCTCCTTTCACTCTCCATCTCTTCTGGATATATTTTCATTTGCAGGGTGTGAAAGTTGCTGTTTGAATAAGCATATTTGTCCTGTTTAATAGTGTGCCTCCTCACTCCAGTCCATCATTTAGCTTATTCTCCTTATCTTCTGTAAACACACACATTCCTCTTGCTATCTCTGGGCTTCTCTCTTTCTCTCTAGGCTTCCTCTCTCTCTGTGCTTCTCTCTTTCTCTCTAGGCTTATTCTCTCTCTGGGCTTCTCTCTTTCTCTCTAGGCTTCCTCTCTCTCTGGGCTTCTCTCTTTCTCTCTAGGCTTCTTCTCTCTCTGGGCTTCTCTCTTTCTCTCTAGGCTTATTCTCTCTCTGGGCTTCTCTCTTTCTCTCTAGGCTTCCTCTCTCTCTGGGCTTCTCTCTTTCTCTCTAGGCTTCTTCTCTCTCTGGGCTTCTCTCTTTCTCTCTAGGCTTCCTCTCTCTCTGGGCTTCTCTCTTTCTCTCTAGGCTTCCTCTCTCTCTGTGCTTCTCTCTTTCTCTCTAGGCTTATTCTCTCTCTGGGCTTCTCTCTTTCTCTCTGGGCTTCTCTCTTTCTCTCTGGGCTTCTCTCTTTCTCTCTAGGCTTCCTCTCTCTCTGTGCTTCTCTCTTTCTCTCTAGGCTTATTCTCTCTCTGGGCTTCTCTCTTTCTCTCTGGGCTTCTCTTCTCTCTGGGCTTCTCTCTCTGGGCTTCTCTCTTTCTCTCTGGGCTTCTCTCTTTCTCTCTGGGCTTCTCTCTTTCTCTCTAGGCTTCCTCTCTCTCTGTGCTTCTCTCTTTCTCTCTAGGCTTATTCTCTCTCTGGGCTTCTCTCTTTCTCTCTGGGCTTCTCTCTTTCTCTCTGGGCTTCTTCTCTCTCTGGGCTTCTCTCTTTCTCTCTGGGCTTCTCTCTTTCTCTCTGGGCTTCTTCTCTCTCTGGGCTTCTCTCTTTCTCTCTAGGCTTATTCTCTCTCTGGGCTTCTCTCTTTCTCTCTAGGCTTATTCTCTCTCTGGGCTTCTCTTTCTCTCTGGGCTTCTCTCTTTCTCTCTGGGCTTCTCTCTTTCTCTCTGGGCTTCTCTCTTTCTCTCTGGGCTTCTTCTCTCTCTGGGCTTCTTCTCTCTCTGGGCTTCTCTCTTTCTCTCTAGGCTTATTCTCTCTCTGGGCTTCTCTCTTTCTCTCTAGGCTTATTCTCTCTCTGGGCTTCTCTCTTTCTCTCTGGGCTTCTCTCTTTCTCTCTGGGCTTCTCTCTTTCTCTCTGGGCTTCTCTCTTTCTCTCTGGGCTTCTTCTCTCTCTGGGCTTCTCTCTTTCTCTCTAGGCTTCCTCTCTCTCTCTGACTCTTTCGACCCACCGCTCTGCCCATTTCCAACACCCAAGTTTATCAAAATAGTACTAATAAACAATATACTGGGTTTAGCATGTGGCTGTTACACCAACAGTAGAACTCTTAAAGAGTGACTGCCTTTAAAAAGCAACGGATTGTTGTGAAAACAGCTAGTTACTAAACAGTTATTCTGGTGTCAAAATTCACTACAAAGTGTAAATAGGATAATTTTGGTCTTAATCAGAGTTTGGAACAACGGTGCATCACAACGGGTAAATGAAGGTTGGGTTTTGGTTTGACGATGTCCATTGGCCCACTAACATAGGGTGAACAGCTGTGGTGATTACTCTCTATCCAGTAACATAGACAGTGAGACAGACCTGCCCAGCAGCTCAGACTTTGTTTACATAAGACAACCCGTCTCACATGTTTTTACATGAGAAATACTGCACAGAACACCTTAGTTAGATGTAAAATTGTGCAATGAAAACATCCTCTGCAAAAATGTCCAGATTAATTACAGATCTCTTGAGTTGTCTTACATTTATTCTGGGGATTTTGAAGAAGTGAAATAGGCTTCCGTGTCTACAGTGGCTCATGGGGGACAAACATCATTAACCAAACACAGAATTGGACAAGAAACACACCTCCAAGACTGAATTGTTGTTTTTCTAATGAGTAACAGAAAACACACCTGCCAATCGGTGTGTTCAGTGGCTCTTTAACCCTGTACATCAGATGGACTCAGTACCAGCCACGCTAAGAGTTCTCCTTTTATATCTCAACACTCCCCTATTAGGAGTAGAGGTCGAATGATTAGGATTTTTCAACGCCGATATCAATACCGATTATTGGAAGACCAAAAAGAACCAATACCGAATAATCTGACAATTTTTTAAAATGTATTTTTGTTTATTTGTAATAATGACAATTACAACAATACTGAATTAACACTTATTTTAACTTAATATACTACATCAATAACATCAATTTAGCCTCAAATAAATTATGAAACGTGTTCAATTTGGTGTTGGAGAAGAAAGTAAAAGTGCAATATGTGCCATGTAAGAAAGCTAACATTTAAGTTCCTTGCTCAGAACATGAGAACATATGAAAGCTGGTGGTTCCTTTTAACATGAGTCTTCAATATTCCCAGGTAAGAAGTTTTAGGTTGTAGTTATTATAGAAATTATAGGACTATTTCTCTCTATACCATTTGTATTTCATATACCTTTGACTATTGGATGTTCTTATAGGCACTTTAGTATTGCCAGTGTAACAATATAGCTTCCGTCCCTCTCCTCGCCCCTACCTGGGCTCGTACCAGGAACACATCGATAACAGCCACCCTCGAAGCAGCGTTACCCATCGCTCCATAAAAGCCGCGGCCCTTGCAGCGCAAGGGGAACAACTACTCCAAGTCTCAGAGTGACATTTGAAACGCTATTAGCGCGCACCTCACTAACTAGCTAGCCATTTCACATCGTTTACACCAGCCTAATCTCGGGAGTTGATAGGCTTGAAGTCATGAACAGCTCAATGCTTGAAGCATTGCAAATAGCTGCTGGCAAACGCACGAAAGTGCTGTTTGAATGAATGCTTACGAGCCTGCTGGTGCCTACCATCACTCAGTCAGACTGCTCTATCAAATCACAGACTTAGTTATAACATAATAAGACACAGAAATACGAGCCTTAGGTCATTAATATGGTCAAATCCGGAAACTATAATTTCGAAAACAAGCCGTTTATTCTTTCAGTGAAATACGGAACCGTTACATATTTTATATAACAGGTGGCATCCATAAGTCTAAATATTCCTGTTACATTGCACAACCTTCAATGTTATGTCATAATTACGTAAAATTCTGGCAAATTAGGCAGCCCAAACCGTTGCATATACACTGACTCTGCGTGCAATGAACGCAAGAGAAGTAATACAATTTCACCGTTTTAATATTGCCTGCTAACCTGGATTTATTTTAGCTAAATATGTAGGTTTAAAAATATATACTTCTGTGTATTTATTTTAAGAAAGGCAGTGATGTTCATGGTTAGGTACGATTGTGCTTTTTTCGCAAATGAGCTTTTGTTAAATCATCCCCCGTTTGGCGAAGTTGGCTGTCTTTGTTAGGAAGAAATAGTCTTCACACAGTTCGCAACGTGTCATGTTAGCATCAAATATTAGCTAAATATGCAGGTTTAAAAATATATACTTGTGTATTGATTTTACGAAAGGCATTGATGTTTATGGTTAGGTACACATTGGAGCAACGACAGTCCTTTTTCATGAATACGCACCACATCGATATATGCAACGCAGGACACGCTAGATGAACTAGTAATATCATCAACCATGTGTAGTTATAACTAGTGATTATGATTGATTGATTGTTTTTTATAAGATAAGTTTAATGCTAGCTAGCAACTAACCTTGGCTTCTTACTGCATTCGCGTAACAGGCAGGCTCCTCGTGGAGTGTAATGTAAGGCAGGTGGTTAGAGTGTTGGTTAACTGTAAGGTTGCAAGATCGAATCCCCGAGCTGACAAGGTAAAAATCTGTCGTCCTGCCCATGAACAAGGCAGTTAACCCACCGTTCCTAAGCCGTCATTGAAAATAAGAATGTGTTCTTAACTGACTTGCCTCGCTAAATAAAGGTTAAATAAAGGTGGAAAAAAAATCTGCCATTCCGATTAACCGGTCGACCTCTAATTAGGAGGGTAACTTGTGTTACTGCCAAACATGTTAATCATATGTTTCAGGAAATAATTTGAGTATTGCAGATGACAGAGGAAGCGTGGCTGTTGGGGAGTTGATTCCAAAGCCATCACTACAATGTCAATGTCCTTTCAAAATCCAATTGAAGCGTGACGTGAATTCCCTAACTTGGACCTGGCTACAGGGAAAAAGTACAGATGAAGAACATCAGATGTTATACAATAAATCAAATCAAATCACATTGATTTATATAGCCCTTCGTACATCAGCTGATATCTCAAAGTGCTGTACAGAAACCCAGCCTAAAACCCCAAACAGCAAGCAATGCAGGTGTAGAAGCACGGTGGCTAGGAAAAACTCCCCAGAAAGGCCAAAACCTAGGAAGAAACCTAATAAATCGTGTTAGTGCTGAATTAAACAACACTTGTGGGAGCAGAACTGTAAATATGACCTTGTTTCTAAAGCAAGGACTGATCGCTTAAGATTTGTGAAACCCATATGGGAATGTGCCAGGTATTTATTAGTAGGTGTTTGTTGTCGGCTTACAGGGTTTATTATTGACTTATCATCCACAGTGACCTATTTCAACTCTTTTATTCATCGTCGCTGTCATGGAATAAATCCCACGCACCCTCACCAGTAAGCTCCGAGGTGCCAGTGTTTTTCCCATTAATCATCATCATCACATTTCTGTACACAGATTTAAAGAGCCAACTCTGCTTTATCTATTTCTGAGTGTTTCACGACTCAGGGACCAATGAAATGTATTCAGATACCATCTGGAGTTCTATTGTGTTCACAAATGGAACATCTTTTCCGTTTCCTGTTCCATTTCATGTATCAGTTTTGGAGATACAAGGTTTTCTCCTGGCAGCAACACCATCGTTATTGGCTCAACATCTGAGACGCAGCCGGAGGTAGTGTAGTGTATCTCTGTCATCTCTCACCCTCACTCTGCTGTTTTCTTACATAAGCTTTATGCAATGTCTGCTGGGAGTTTGACATGTCAATGCCAATGTCTGTCACGTGTGGTAGTATGATGAGCATTAGAATGTACAGTGAAGTGAGTGTTGACATTAGTGTAGGTCGGGGCAGGGGTTTGACCATGGACTGTGTGAGTATTGCGTGTTTCAGGAGCTGTTCTATGCCGTGCTCTGCTCAGCAGCTGCTAGCCTATTTGCATGTCTGCCTCCAGCAGGTAGCTATGTGTGGGTGTGTGTGTGTAATTTCATATGCCAGCATGCCACTGTGATTTTCTTCCCAGGGACAGTGACAGGTCATGTTGTTGCTCGTAGTAGCAGGAAGCTGGCTGTGGCTGTGTCTGTGAGGGTGTGTGACTACTGCCAATGGAGTGTGTCGTTGCTTGTGTGTGTGTTTTTATGAATACTGCAAAAGAGATGTGTGTGTGTGTGTGTTTTTATGAATACTGCAAAAGAGATGTGTGTGTGTGTGTGTGTGTGAGTGCACCTTTTTGTTTGTGTGTGAGTGCACCTTTTGTGTGTGTGTGAGAGAGACCGGGTCAGTCTGAGTGCGATGTGTTTTTATGTCTACCTGTCAGCATATATTAAAGTTGCACTATGTAGAATTTGCTCTGCCATTTCCTGTTTTTAATAATTTGCCTAAATTCTGTTTGTGACAAAATAAGCTAGTATAGTGTAGAGAATCATTGTGTCATCTAAACCGCTGTGAAATATATTTTCCATAACCAATAATATTGTTTCGGCTGTTTGAAGCTGGTGTACAAAACCAAAAGTAGCAAAAACAAAACTTAAGAACGGGAAGCATAGAAATCGTGCACATAGAACTGATCGACTGCTTCTTAAACTTGCTTTCAAGTTGAATGATAGATCTATAACTCACATTTCTATTTGGTTGGGTTGCACAAAAAGTTACAAATTGCCATTTTAATGTCTGGACCATATTTGTGGCTGTGTTCTGTTGCTTTGATTGTATGTCAAAATGTCTACGAGGAATAATGACTTCATTTAAGTGTGTGTGTGTGTGTGTGTGTGTGCGCCTGACTTCTCGGTCTTTGAGTGAGTACGTGTGTGATTGTATTTTATGTCAAATGGTTCGTTTGGATTAGCTTCTTTCCCTTCCTCTGTGTGTGTGTCTCATTCCCTGTCTGACTGTCTCACTCTGAGCAGGTGGGTGAGTGATAGCATCGGTGTGTGTTTTGTGTTGACACGGTGACACCGGCTCTTCCGGTAGAAACATTTGGACCATCATTATGGCGGTGAGTCATGCAGCGTCTCCGCTCCCCGGTAGGCATGCGCCCAATGGCTTTAACCCTCCGCTCCGCCTTGCCGACACTTCCTGTAGGAATATTTCATGGCGCCTGCCTTGTATTCTAATAGCCTTCTGTAATTACCTTCTTCCCTGCTAAGAACAATTACTCAGGCCAACCAAGGGAAAGTGCCAATGTTATTTTTAGATTTTATTAATGATAATTCTCACGGCTACAAACAGCTTTCTCGCTCTCCTTTCTGACTCTTTCTCTCACTCCCTTTTTGAATCGCCACCTCATTTCCTCCCTCCTTCCCTCAATCCCTCCCCCCCTCTCTATTCTAATCTCCTCTCTCCCTCCCTCTCCCCTTCCTTTTCTGTCTCTCCCTATTTCTCACACTCCTTCAGTTCTCCATTAAGTGTAACATCCAACACTCTCCCTCTTTCTTGGTTTTCAGAATAGAGAAGCAGCTCTCTCTCTCTCTCTCTCTCTCTCTCTCTCTCTCTCTCTCTCTCTTTCTTGTTCCACTGTTTGACGAGGAGGAGAGAGCTACTACTCTTTCCCAAGGAGTTTTAGTTTCAGTGGAATTGTGTCAACTGGAGCTGTGACTGTGTCTTTCACACTCTACCACCTCTCTCTCTCTTCCTCCCTCTTTTTCATTCTATCCCCATCTCATAAGTCCAGCTTCAATATCCATTGGGTTTTATTGGCATGGCATTCATTCTGGTAAAGCCCTTTATCCTCCTCTGGCTCTCTATTTCATTCATCTCTCTTCCTCCTCCCCCTCTCCCTCTCCCCCTCTCTGTCTCCTCTCTCCGCCTCCCCCTCTCCGTCTCCCTCTCCGTCTCCCCCTCTCCGTCTCCCCTCTCTGTCTCCCTCTCTCCGTCTCCCCCTCCCCCTCTCCGTCTCCCCTCTCTGTCTCCCTCTCTCCGTCTCCCTCTCTGTCTCCCTCTCTCCGTCTCCCCTCCCCTCTCCGTCTCCCCTCTCTGTCTCCCTCTCTCCGTCTCCCCCTCCCTCTCTCCGTCTCCCTCTCTCCGTCTCCCTCTCTCCGTCTCCCCTCTCTGTCTCCCTCTCTCCGTCTCCCCCTCCCCTCTCCGTCTCCCTCTCTCCGTCTCCCTCTCTCCGTCTCCCTCTCTCCGTCTCCCCTCTCCGTCTCCCTCTCTGTCTCCCTCTCTCCGTCTCCCCTCCCCCCCCCTCTCCGTCTCCCTCTCTCCGTCTCCTCTCTCCGTCTCCCTCTCTGTCTCCCTCTCTCCGTCTCCCCCTCCCCCTCTCCGTCTCCCCCTCCCTCTCTCCGTCTCCCTCCCTCTCTCCGTCTCCCCTCTCCTCTCCGTCTCCCCCTCCCCCTCTCCGTCTCCCCTCTCTGTCTCCCTCTCTCCGTCTCCCCCCCCCCTCTCCTCTCCCTCTCCGTCTCCCCTCTCCTCTCCGTCTCCCCCTCCCCCTCTCCGTCTCCCTCTCTGTCTCCCCCTCTCTCCGTCTCTCCCCTCTCCCCTCTCCGTCTCCCCTCTCCGTCTCCGTCTCCCCCTCCCCTCTCCGTCTCCCCTCTCTGTCTCCCCTCTCCGTCTCCCCTCCCTCCGTCTCCCCCTCTGTCTCCCTCTCTCCGTCTCCCCCTCCCCTCTCCGTCTCCTCTCTGTCTCCCTCTCTCCTCTCTCCCCTCCCCCTCTCCGTCTCCCCCCTCTCCCCTCTCCGTCTCCCTCTCCGTCTCCCCCTCTAAGTCTCTCTCTCCGTCTCCCCTCTCTCCGTCTCCCCTCTCCGTCTCCTCCGTCTCCCCTCCGTCTCTCTCTCGTCTCCCCTCCCCTCTGTCTCCCCTCTCCGTCTCCCCTCCCCTCTCCGTCTCCCCTCCCCTCTCCGTCTCCCCCCTCTCCGTCTCCCCTCCCCCTCTCCGTCTCTCCCCTCCCCTCTCTGTCTCCCTCCCCTCCGTCTCCCCTCTCCCTCTCTCCGTCTCCCCTCTCCGTCTCCCCTCTCTCCGTCTCCCTCTCTCCGTCTCCCCTCTCCGTCTCCCCCCCTGTCTCCCCTCTCCGTCTCCCTCTCTCCCTCTCCGTCTCCCTCCTCCCCCTCTCCGTCTCCCCCCCCCTCTCCGTCTCCCCTCTCCGTCTCCCCTCCCCCTCTCCGTCTCCCCTCCCCCTCTCCAGTCTCCCCCCCTCCCCTCTCTCTCCCTCCCCTCTCGTCTCCCCTCCCCTCTCAAGTCTCCCCCTCCCCCTCTCCGTCCCCCTCCTCCGTCTCCCCCTCTCCCGTCTCCCCCTCCCCCTCTCCGTCTCCCCCTCCCCCTCTCCGTCTCCCCCTCCCCTCTCCGTCTCCCCCTCCCCCTCTCCGTCTCCCCTCCCCCTCTCCGTCTCCCTCTCCTCCCCCTCTCCCCTCTCCCCCTCCCCTCTCCGTCTCCCCCGTCTCTCTCCGTCTCCCCTCTCCGTCTCCCCTCCCCCTCTCCGTCTCCCCTCCCCCTCTCCGTCTCCCCCTCTCTCTCCGTCTCCCCCTCTCCCTCCGTCTCCCCTCTCCGTCTCTCCCCTCCCCCCTCTCCGTCTCCCCCTCCCCCTCTCCGTCTCCCCCTCCCCCTCTCCGTCTCCCCTCCCCTCTCCGTCTCCCTCTCCGTCTCCCCCTCCCCTCTCCGTCTCCCCCTCCCCTCTCCAGTCTCCCCCTCCCCCTCTCCGTCTCCCCCCCCCTCTCCGTCTCCCCCTCCTCCCCTCCCTCTCCCGTCTCCCCCCCCCTCCGTCTCCTCTCCGTCTCCCCTCTCCGTCTCCCCCTCCCCTCTCCGTCTCTCCCGTCCCCCTCCCCTCTCCGTCTCCCCCTCCCCCTCCGTCTCCCCTCTCCCCTCTCTCTCTCCGTCTCCCCTCTCCCCTCCCCTCTCCTCCCCTCTCCGTCTCCCCCTCCCCCCCTCTCCCGTCTCCCCCCCGTCTCCCCCTCTCCGTCTCCCCTCCCCTCCCCTCCCCTCTCCGTCTCCCCTCCGTCTCCCTCTCCGTCTCCCCCTCCCCTCCTGTCTCCCCTCTCCGTCTCCCCCTCCCCTCTCCGTCTCCCCCTCCCCCTCTCAGTCTCCCCCTCCCCCTCTCCGTCTCCCCCTCCCCCTCTCCGTCTCTCCCCTCCCCTCTCTCTGTCTCCCCTCTGTCTCCCCCTCCGTCTCCCCTCTCCCTCTCCCCCTCTCCGTCTCCCCCTCCTCTCCGTCTCCCCCAGTCTCCCCTCTCCGTCTCTCTCCCTCTCAGTCTCCCCTCTCCGTCTCCCCCTCCCCCTCTCTCCTCTCCCCCTCCCCTCTCCGTCCTCTCCCCTCCTCTCCGTCTCTCCCTCCCCTCTCCAGTCTCTCCCCCTCTCCCTCCCTCTCTCCGTCTCTCTCTCCCTCTCCCCCTCCCCCTCTCCGTCTCCCCTCTCCGTCTCCCTCTCTCTCCCGTCTCCCCTCCTCTCCGTCTCTCTCTCTCCGTCTCCCCTCTCCTCCCTCTCCGTCTCTCCCCCTCCGTCTCTCCCCTCTCAAGTCTCCCTCCCCTCTCAAGTCTCCTCCCCTCTCTCCGTCTCCCCCTCCCTCTCTCCCCCCTCTCCGTCTCCCCCTCTCCGTCTCTCTCGTCCCCTCTCAGTCTCTCCCCTCCCTCCCCTCTCCGTCTCCCCTCTCCGTCTCCCTCTCCGTCTCTCCCTCTCGTCTCCCTCCGTCTCCCCTCTCTCCCCTCTCCCCTCTCCAGTCTCCCCCTCTCCCGTCTCCCCCTCTCCGTCTCCCCTCTCCCCCTCCTCCTCTCCGTCTCCAGTCTCCCTCTCTCCGTCTCCCTCTCCGTCCCCTCTCTCCGTCTCCCGTCTCCCCCTCTCCGTCTCTCTCCTCTCCCTCTCCGTCCCCCTCCCGTCCTCTCCTCAGTCTCCCCCCTCTCCCTCTCCCCCTCCCCTCTCCGTCTCCCTCTCCGTCTCCCCTCCCCTCTCCCTCTCCGTCTCCCCTCTCCCTAAAGTCTCCCCTCCGTCTCTCTCAAGTCTCCTCTCCGTCTCCCCTCTCCGTCTCCCTCTCCGTCTCCCCCTCCCTCTCCTCTCCTCTCCCTCTCCGTCCCCCTCTCCGTCTCCCCTCCGTCTCCCCTCCCGTCTCCCCTCTCCGTCTCCTCTCCCCTCTCTCTCCGTCTCCCCTCTCCGTCTCCCTCTCCGTCTCCCCTCTCCCTCTCCGTCTCCTCTCTCCTCTCCGTCTCTCCCTCCTCTCTCCGTCTCCCCTCTCCGTCTCCCCTCTCCGTCTCTCCCCCTCCGTCTCCCCCTCTCCGTCTCCCTCTCCGTCTCTCCCTCTCCGTCTCCCCTCTCGTCTCTCCCTCCAGTCTCCCCCTCTCCGTCTCCCTCTCCGTCTCCCCTCTCCGTCTCCGTCTCTCTCCCTCCCCTCGTCTCTCCGTCTCCCCTCTCCGTCTCCTCTCTCCGTCTCCCCTCTCTCTCCGTCTCCCTCTCTCCGTCTCCCCTCTCCCCTCTCCGTCTCCCCCTCTCCCTCTCTCCGTCTCCTCTCCGTCTCTCTCAGTCCCTCCGTCCCCTCTCTCCCTCTCCGTCTCTCCCCCTCCCCCTCTCCGTCTCTCCCTCTCCTCTCCCTCTCCCTCCCGTCTCCCCTCTCCGTCTCCCCTCTCCGTCTCCCCTCTCTCTCCGTCTCCCCTCTCCGTCTCTCTCCCCTCTCCCTCTCTCCGTCTCCCTCTCCCCTCTCCGTCTCCCCTCCCCCTCTCCGTCTCCCCTCTCTCCGTCTCCCCTCTCCGTCTCTCCTCTCCGTCTCTCCCCTCTCCGTCTCCCCTCTCCGTCTCCCCTCTCCGTCTCCCCTCTCTCTCCCCTCTCCCCTCTCCGTCTCCCCTCTCTCCGTCTCCCTCTCCCCTCTCCCCCTCTCCGTCTCTCTCCGTCTCCCTCCCAAGTCTCCTCTCCGTCTCCCTCTCTCCGTCTCCTCTCCGTCTCCCCTCTCCGTCTCCCCTCTCAGGTCTCCCCTCTCCTCTCCCCCTCTAAGTCTCCCTCTCCAGTCTCTCTCTCCTCTCCCTCTCTCTCTCCTCCCAGTCTCCCCTCTCTCCCCTCTCCGTCTCCCTCTCCGTCTCCCTCCGTCTCCCTCTCTCTCCCCTCTCCGTCTCCCTCTCCGTCTCCCCTCTCTCCGTCTCCCCTCCCTCCCTCTCCGTCTCCTCTCTCCCTCCCTCTCCGTCTCCTCTCCGTCTCCCCCTCTCCGTCTCTCCTCCCTCTCCGTCTCCCTCTCCGTCTCCCTCTCCGTCTCCCCTCTCCGTCTCCCTCCTCCCTCTCCGTCTCCCCTCTCCGTCTCCCTCTCTCCCCTCTCCGTCTCCTCTCCGTCTCCCTCTCCGTCTCCCTCTCTCCCAGTCTCTCTCTCTCTCGTCTCCCCTCTCCAGTCTCTCTCCCTCTCCGTCTCCCTCTCCGTCTCCCTCTCCGTCTCCCTCTCGTCCTCTCGTCCCTCTCCGTCTCCCCTCTCCGTCTCCCTCTCCGTCTCTCTCTCTCCGTCTCCTCTCTCTCTCTCCCTCTCTCCGTCTCTCTCTCTCTCTCCCTCTCCCTCTCTCTCTCCTCTCCGTCTCTCTCGTCTCCCCTCCGTCTCCTCTCTCCGTCTCCCTCTCCGTCTCCCTCTCTCTCCTCTCCTCTCTCCGTCTCCCTCTCCGTCTCTCTCTCTCCGTCTCCCTCTCCGTCTCCCTCTCCGTCCCCCTCTCCCTCTCAAGTCTCTCCCGTCTCTCCTCCTCTCCCTCTCCTCTCCCTCCGTCTCCCTCTCCGTCTCCCCTCTCCGTCTCTCCCTCTCAGGTCTCCCTCTCTCCGTCTCCTCTCTCTCTCCGTCTCCTCTCCTCTCCGTCTCTCTCAGTCTCTCTCCGTCTCCCCTCTCCGTCTCCTCCCCGTCTCTCTCCTCTCTCCGTCTCCCTCCCTCTCCGTCTCCTCTCCTCTCCTCTCCCCTCCTCTCCTCTCCGTCTCCCCCCTCTCCGTCTAAGTCTCCCCCTCCCCTCTCCTAAGTCTCCCTCTCTCCGTCTCCCCTCTCAGTCTCTCCCCCTCCCCCTCTCCGTCTCCCCTCTCCGTCTCCCCTCCTCTCCGTCTCCCCTCCCCCTCTCCGTCTCTCTCTCCGTCTCCCTCTCCCTCTCCCCTCTCCGTCTCCCTCTCCCCTCTCCGTCTCCCCTCTCCCGTCTCCCTCCGTCTCCCCCTCTCCCCTCTCCCCCTCTCCGTCTCTCCCTCTCTCTCTCTCCTCTCCTCTCCGTCTCTCCCCTCTCCGTCTCTCTCCTCTCTCCGTCTCTCCGTCTCCGTCCTCCCTCTCCTCTCCGTCTCCTCCCCTCTCTCCGTCTCCCCCTCCCCTCTCCGTCTCCCCTCTCCCCTCTCCGTCTCTCCTCTCCGTCTCCCTCCGTCCTCTCTCCCTCTCCCTCTCCTCTCCCTCTCCGTCTCCTCTCTCCGTCTCTCCCTCTCCCTCTCTCTCCCTCTCCGTCTCCCTCCCCTCTCCGTCTCCTCTCCCGTCTCCCCTCCGTCTCCTCTCTCCGTCTCCCTCTCTCTCAAGTCTCTCTCTCCGTCTCTCTCCGTCTCTCCCCCTCTCCGTCTCTCTCCCTCTCCGTCTCCCTCTCCGGCCTCTCCCCTCTCCCTCATAGTCTCTCCGTCTCCGTCTCCCTCTCCCCTCTCCGTCTCTCCCTCTCCGTCTCCCTCCGTCTCCCCTCTCCGTCTCTCCCCTCCCCTCTCCTCTCTCTCCCTCTCTCTCTCTCTCTCCCTCTCTCGTCCCTCTCCCTCTCCCCTCTCCCTCCAGTCTCTCCTCTCCTCTCCCTCTCTCCGTCTCCCCTCTCCCAGTCTCCTCCGTCTCCTCCTCTCCGTCTCCCTCTAAGGTCTCTCCCCTCCTCAAGTCTCCTCCTCTCTCAGGTCTCCCTCTCCAGTCTCCTCTCTCTCTCTCTCCGTCTCCCCTCTCCGTCTCCTCTCCCCTCCCCTCTCCCTCTCCGTCTCTCCCTCTCTCCGTCTCCCTCTCCGTCTCCCTCTCCGTCTCTCCCCCTCTCTCTCTCTCCCTCTCCGTCTCCCCTCTCCGTCTCCCTCTCTCTCCGTCTCCCCCTCTCCCTCTCCCCTCTCCTCTCTCTCCCCTCTCCGTCTCCTCTCCGTCTCTCCCTCTCCGTCTCCCTCTCTCCGTCTCCCTCTCTCCGTCTCCTCTCCCCGTCTCCCCTCTCAAGTCTCCCCTCTCCGTCTCCCTCTCCGTCTCCCCTCTCCATCTCTCCCTCTCTCCCCTCTCTCTCCGTCTCCCCCTCTCTCCGTCTCCTCTCCAGTCTCCCTCTCCGTCTCCTCCGTCTCCTATCTCTCATCTCTCCCTCTCCGTCTCTCTCCCCTCTCCGTCTCCCTCTCTCCTCTCTCTCTCCGTCTCCTCTCTCTCCGTCTCCCTCTCTCCGTCTCCCTCTCTCTCCCCCCTCTCCGTCTCCCCTCTCCGTCTCCTCTCCCCCTCCCCCTCTCCGTCTCCCCTCTCCGTCTCCCAAGTCTCTCCGTCTCCCCTCCGTCTCCCTCTATCTCATCCCCCCCCTCTCCGTCTCCCCCTCCCCTCTCCCTCTCCCCTCCGTCTCCCTCTATATAAGTCTCCCCTCTCCGTCCCCTCTCTCCGTCTCCTCTCTCCCTCTCCGTCTCTCTCCGTCTCCCCCGTCTCCCCTCTCCGTCTCCCTCTCTCCCTCTCCCTCTCCGTCTCCCCTCTCCGTCTCCTCTCCTCTCCCCTCTCCCCTCTCTCCCTCTCCGTCTCCCTCTCCCTCTCCCTCTCGTCTCCCCTCTCCGTCTCCCCCTCTCCGTCTCCCTCTCCGTCTCCCTCTCCGTCTCCCTCTCTCCTCCTCTCCGTCTCCCCTCTCCGTCTCTCTCTCCGTCTCCCTCTCTCCGTCTCCCTCTCCCCCTCTCTCTCTCTCTCCGTCTCCCCTCTCCGTCTCCCCTCTCCGTCTCCCCTCTCCGTCTCCCCTCTCTCTCCCTCTCCGTCTCCCCTCTCCAGTCTCCCTCTCTCCTCTCTCCGTCTCCCTCTCCGTCTCTCTCTCTCCGTCTCCCTCTCCGTCTCCCTCTCTCCGTCTCCTCCAGTCTCCTCTCCGTCTCCCTCTCTCCGTCTCCCTCTCTCCGTCTCCCTCTCCAGTCTCCCCTCTCTCTCCCCTCTCCGTCTCCCTCTCTCCGTCTCCCCTCTCTCCGTCTCCCTCTCAGTCTCCCTCTCTCCGTCTCCCCCTCTCTGTCTCTCTCTCCCTCTCTCCTCCCCCTCTCCGTCTCCCTCTCTCCGTCTCCCTCTCCGTCTCCCCTCCTCCCGTCTCCTCTCTCCGTCTCCTCTCCGTCTCCCTCTCTCCGTCTCCTCTCTCCGTCTCCCTCTCCGTCTCCCCTCTCCCGTCTCCCTCTCCGTCTCCCCCGTCTCTCCGTCTCTCCCTCTCCGTCTCCCGTCTCTCCCTCTCCCTCTCTCCCCTCCTCTCCAGGTCTCCCTCTCCGTCTCCCTCTCCGTCTCCCTCTCTCCGTCTCCCCTCTCTCCCCTCTCCAGTCTCCCTCTCCGTCTCTCCGTCTCCCCTCTCCGTCTCCCCTCTCTCCCTCTCCGTCTCTCTCCCTCCGTCTCTCCTCTCCGAATCCTCTCCGTCTCTCTCTCTCCGTCTCTGCTGTCTCCTCCTCAAGTCTCCCTGTCTCCCCTCTCGGTCTCCTCTCTCCGTCTCCCTCTCCGTCTCCCCTCTCGTCTCCCCTCTCCGTCTCCTCCGTCTCCCTCCGTCTCCCCTCTCCGTCTCCCCCTCTCTCCTAAGTCTCCCCTCTCCGTCTCCCCTCCGTCTCTCTCTCTCTCCTCTCCGTCTCCCCTCTCCGTCTCCCCTCTCCGTCTCCCCTCTCCGTCTCCCCTCTCCGTCTCTCCCGTCTCCTCTCCGTCTCCCCTCTCCGTCTCCCTCTCTCCGTCTCCCTCTCCGTCTCCCTCTCCGTCTCCCCTCTCCGTCTCCCCTCTCCGTCTCCCCTCTCCGTCTCCCTCTCCGTCTCCCTCTCCGTCTCCCCTCTCGTCTCCCTCTCCGTCTCCCTCTCCGTCTCCCCTCTCCGTCTCCCTCTCCGTCTCCCCTCTCCGTCTCCCCTCTCTCCGTCTCCCCTCTCCGTCTCCCCTCCCTCTCCGTCTCCCCCTCCGTCTCCCTCTCTCCAAGTCTCCCCTCCCTCTCTCTCCCCTCTCCGTCTCCCTCTCCGTCTCCCCCTCTCCGTCTCCCTCTCCGTCTCCCTCTCCGTCTCCCCTCTCCGTCTCCCCTCTCCGTCTCCCCTCTCCGTCTCCCTCTCGTCTCCTCCCGTCTCCGTCCCCTCTCCGTCTCCCCTCTCCGTCTCCCTCTCCGTCTCCCCTCTCCGTCTCCTCTCTCCCTCCTCTCCGTCTCTCCCTCTCCGTCTCCTCTCTCCGTCTCCCCTCTCAAGGTAAGTCTCCCCTCCTCTCCGTCTCCCTCCTCTCCGTCTCCCTCTCATAGTCTCCTCTCCGTCTCCCCTCTCTCCGTCTCCCCTCTCCGTCTCCCTCTCTCCGTCTCCCCTCTCCCTCTCCGTCTCCCTCTCCGTCTCCTCTCCGTCTCCTCTCTCCGTCTCCTCCCCATCTCTCTCCGTCTCCCTCTCCGTCTCCCTCTCCGTCTCCCCCTCTCCGTCTCCCTCTCCGTCTCCCTCTCCGTCTCCCCTCTCCGTCTCCCTCTCTCCGTCTCCCTCTCTCCCTCTAAGTCTCCCTCTCCGTCTCCCTCTCCGTCTCCCCTCTCCGTCTCCCTCCGTCTCCCTCTCCGTCTCCCCTCTCCGTCTCCCCTCTCCGTCTCCCTCTCTCCGTCTCCCTCTCCGTCTCCCTCTCCGTCTCCCCTCTCCGTCTCCCTCCGTCTCCCCTCTCCGTCTCCCCCTCTCCGTCTCCCCTCTCCGTCTCCCTCTCCGTCTCCCCTCTCCGTCTCCCCTCTCCGTCTCCCCTCTCCGTCTCCCCTCTCCGTCTCCCCCTCTCCCCTCTCCGTCTCTCTCCGTCTCCCCTCCGTCTCTAAGTCTCCTCTCCGTCTCCCCTCTCCGTCTCCCCTCTCTCCGTCTCCCCTCTCCGTCTCCCCTCTCCGTCTCCCCTCCGTCTCCCTCTCCGTCTCCCCTCTCCGTCTCCCCTCTCCGTCTCCCCTCTCCGTCTCCCCTCTCCGTCTCCCCTCTCTCCGTCTCCCCTCTCCGTCTCCCCTCTCCGTCTCCCCTCTCCGTCTCCCCTCTCCGTCTCCCCCTCTCCGTCTCCCTCTCCGTCTCCCCCCTCTCCCTCTCCTCCTCTCCGTCTCCCCTCTCCGTCTCCCCTCTCCGTCTCCCTCTCTCAGTCTCCCTCTCCGTCTCCCCTCTCAGTCTCCCTCTCGTCTCCCTCTCCGTCTCCCCTCTCCGTCTCCCCTCTCCGTCTCCCTCTCCGTCTCCCTCTCCGTCTCCCTCTCCGTCTCCCTCTCCGTCTCCGTCTCCCTCTCCGTCTCCCCCTCCGTCTCCCTCTCTCCGTCTCCCCTCTCCGTCTCCCCTCTCCGTCTCCCCCTCGTCTCCCCGTCTCCGTCTCCCCTCTCCGTCCCCCTCTCCGTCTCCCCTCTCCGTCTCCCCTCTCCGTCTCCCCTCTCCGTCTCCCTCTCCGTCTCCCTCTCCGTCTCCCCTCTCCGTCTAAAGATCTCCGTCTCCCTCTCCCGTCCCCTCCCGTCTCCTCTCTCCCCTCGTCTCTCCCTCTCCGTCTCCCTCTATAAGTCTCCCTCTCTCCGTCTCCCCTCTCCGTCTCCCTCTCCGTCTCCCCTCTCCGTCTCCTCTCCGTCTCCCCCTCTCCGTCTCCCCCTCTCCGTCTCCCCTCTCCGTCTCCCTCTCTCGTCCCCCTCTCCTCCGTCTCCCTCTCCGTCTCCCCTCTCCGTCTCCCCCTCTCCGTCTCCCCCTCTCCGTCTCCCCTCCGTCTCCTCCGTCTCCCTCTCTCCGTCTCTCCTCTCCGTCTCCCTCTCCGAGTCTCCCTCTCCGTCTCCCTCTCCGTCTCCCCTCCTCCGTCTCCCCTCTCCGTCTCCTCCCGTCTCCCTCGGTCTCCCTCTCCGTCTCCCTCCGTCTCCCCTCCGTCTCCGTCCTCCCCTCTCCGTCTCCCCTCTCCGTCTCCCTCTCCGTCTCCCCCTCTCCGTCTCCCTCTCCGTCTCCCTCTCCGTCTCCCCCTCTCTCAGTCTCCCCTCTCCGTCTCCCTCTCCGTCTCCCCTCTCCCCTCTCCGTCTCCCCTCTCCGTCTCCCTCTCCGTCTCCCCCCTCTCCGTCTCCCCTCTCCGTCTCCCCTCTCCGTCTCCCTCTCCGTCTCCCTCTCCGTCTCCCCTCTCCGTCTCCCCTCTCCGTCTCCCCCTCTCCGTCTCCCCCCTCTCCGTCTCCCCTCTCCGTCTCGTCTCCCTCTCCGTCTCCCTCTCCGTCTCCCTCTCCGTCTCCCCTCTCCGTCTCCCCTCTCCGTCTCCCTCTCTCCGTCTCCCCTCTCTCCGTCTCCCCTCTCAGTCTCCCCTCTCCCGTCTCCCTCTCCGTCTCTCCCCTCTCCGTCTCCCCTCTCCGTCTCCCCCTCTCCGTCTCCCCTCTCCGTCTCCCCTCTCCGTCTCCTCCGTCTCCCCTCTCCGTCTCCCTCTCCGTCTCCCTCTCCGTCTCCTCTCCGTCTCCCCTCTCCGTCTCCCTCTCCGTCTCCCCTCTCCGTCTCCCTCTCCGTCTCTCTCCGTCTCCCTCCGTCTCCCTCCGTCTCCGTCTCCCCTCTCCGTCTCCCTCCCCTCTCCCGTCTCCCCCTCTCCGTCTCCCCTCTCCGTCTCTCTCCGTCTCCCCTCCGTCTCCCCTCTCCGTCTCCCCCTCCGTCTCCCCTCTCCGTCTCCCCTCTCCGTCTCCTCTCCGTCTCCCCTCCCGTCTCCCTCCCTCCCCTCTCTCCGTCTCCCTCTCCGTCTCCCTCTCCGTCTCCCTCTCCGTCTCCCCTCTCCGTCTCCCCTCTCCGTCTCCCTCTCCGTCTCCCCTCTCCGTCTCCCTCTCCGTCTCCCCTCTCCGTCTCCCCTCTCCGTCTCCCTCTCCGTCTCCTCTCCCTCCCTCTCCGTCTCTCTCCGTCTCTCCGTCTCCCTCTCCGTCTCCCCTCTCCGTCTCTCTCCGTCTCCCCTCTCTCCGTCTCCCTCTCCGTCTCTCTCCCTCTCCGTCTCCCTCTCCGTCTCCCTCTCCGTCTCCCCTCTCCGTCTCCCTCTCCGTCTCCCTCTCCGTCTCCCCTCTCTCCGTCTCCCCTCTCCGTCTCCCCGTCTCCCTCTCCGTCTCCCTCTCCGTCTCCCTCTCTCCGTCTCTCCCTCACTTCCTTTTTTAATGTGAATGCATGTCCTCTTCTAAACTCTGCTGTCTGCTCCCAAGACTTAATGTTCTGCGTTTCATCTAACACCCTCTCAGTCCTCTCCCGCTGACCACTCCTCTCCTCCACACCTCTCCCCCTCCATCCACCTGTCTCTCCCTCTATATCTACCTCTCCCACTCCCTTAGTTAGAGCTCAGGTTGCTTAGGACTCCATTAGAAATAAAGGGAGTCTGTGTTAAGGTGAAGAAAAGAGAGTGAATAAAAGGAGGGAAAGAAAGAGGTGACAGTAACAGGAGCCCAGCGAAGTGTCTGCTTTCTTTATTACCCAGGTCCCTCTGTTCTTCTCCTTCTCTCTCTCCTTCCCTTTATCCATCGCCCCAGAGGAAAACGCTTTAGAACTGTGTGGAAATCAATCACTCTCTCCGTCCCCTGCACTCTTCTTTCATCTCCATCTCTCTTTTTGTGTTTATTTCCAGTATGTCAGTTTTGAAACACTTCTACCCTCTCTTTTAAATCAAATCAGACCATATTTATTTAGGATACTTTTGAAGGCAAAGCAACAAAGTGCTCCCTCTACCCACCATGGATGGTGGTGTGTGATGTGCATGTTGATGTGAATCCGTGCTCTGCGTCTGGTTGTAGGGGTCCTTTAATCCTAACCCCAGTCTGTCTCCCAGAACTGGTAATCTAATCCTCCGTTCAATTTCAATTTAACCCCTATCTAACCTCTAGCCCTGGCTATAGGCCTCAGGCAAAGACAAGGACAGGGATGGCACTAGGTGTGTGTGTCTGTCTGTCTGTGGGTGCAGGGAAAAGATAGCTGGAAAACAAGAACAACAACCATATTTAGTGGTTCACGGGCAAAAGGGAGAAAGATGAGGTATAAATGCTATGAATATTTGAAGAGAGTTGATGAAATGGACTGACAGTAGAGAAGAAGGCTTGTTTGTTAGTCACCAGACACCCCAGAGCTGTACTGTACTAGGATTCTAGAAGATCTCTGCTGTTTAGCGAGTTTCTGCTCTTTCCATGTTATCACATGTATTATTCTAAAATAAACAATATGCTTTTTGTTTGCATTCTTTGACCTCTGTATTTTAGCTTTTCGCCCGCTTTCCCTTTGTAGCAGTCTATCATCTTTATTTCAATCTCCCTCCCCTCCCCGTATTCACCCCCCTCCCCATCTCTTTGTCTCTTATCCCAAGAGATGTATCTAAACTGTCCTGTTGGGATTCTGCTCGTTCATTAAAGTAATTATGCTATACACCAATCCCTTCCTCTCTCTCCCCACCTCCCTCCATCTCTCTCAGTCCCTGCCGTATATCACCTTCCTTCCTCTCTCCACCTCCCTCCCTCCATCTCTCTCAGTCCCTGCCGTACATCACCTTCCTTCCTCTCTCTCCACCTCCCTCCCTCCATCTCTCTCAGTCCCTGCCGTACATCACCTTCCTTCCTCTCTCCCACCTCCCTCCCTCCATCTCTCTCAGTCCCTGCCGTATATCACCTTCCTTCCTCTCTCTCTCCACCTCCCTCCCTCCATCTCTCTCAGTCCCTCATCACCTTCCTTCCTCTCTCCCCACCTCCCTCCCTCCATCTCTCTCAGTCCCTGCCGTATATCACCTTCCTTCCTCTCTCTCTCCACCTCCCTCTCTCCATCTCTCTCAGTCCCTGCCGTACATCACCTTCCTTCCTCTCTCTCTCCACCTCCCTCCTCCATCTCTCTCAGTCCCTGCCGTACATCACCTTCCTTCCTCTCTCTCCACCTCCCTCTCTCCATCTCTCTCAGTCCCTGCCGTACATCACCTTCCTTCCTCTCTCTCCACCTCCCTCCCTCCATCTCTCTCAGTCCCTGCCGTACATCACCTTCCTTCCTCTCTCTCTCCACCTCCCTCCCTCCATCTCTCTCAGTCCCTGCCGTACATCACCTTCCTTCCTCTCTCTCTCCACCTCCCTCCCTCCATCTCTCTCAGTCACTGCCGTATATCACCTTCCTTCCTCTCTCTCTCCACCTCCCTCCCTCCATCTCTCTCAGTCCCTGCCGTACATCACCTTCCTTCCTCTCTCTCTCCACCTCCCTCTCTCCATCTCTCTCAGTCCCTGCCGTACATCACCTTCCTTCCTCTCTCTCCACCTCCCTCTCTCCATCTCTCTCAGTCCCTGACGTACATCACCTTCCTTCCTCTCTCTCTCCACCTCCCTCCCTCCATCTCTCTCAGTCCCTGCCGTATATCACCTTCCTTCCTCTCTCTCCACCTCCCTCCCTCCATCTCTCTCAGTCCCTGCCGTACATCACCTTCCTTCCTCTCTCTCTCCACCTCCCTCCCTCCATCTCTCTCAGTCCCTGCCGTACATCACCTTCCTTCCTCTCTCTCTCCACCTCCCTCTCTCCATCTCTCTCAGTCCCTGCCGTACATCACCTTCCTTCCTCTCTCTCTCCACCTCCCTCCCTCCATCTCTCTCAGTCCCTGCCGTACATCACCTTCCTTCCTCTCTCTCTCCACCTCTCTCCCTCCATCTCTCTCAGTCCCTGCCGTATATCACCTTCCTTCCTCTCTCTCTCCACCTCCCTCTCTCCATCTCTCTCAGTCCCTGCCGTACATCACCTTCCTTCCTCTCTCTCTCCACCTCCCTCCCTCCATCTCTCTCAGTCCCTGCCGTATATCACCTTCCTTCCTCTCTCTCTCCACCTCCCTCCCTCCATCTCTCTCAGTCCCTGCCGTATATCACCTTCCTTCCTCTCTCCACCTCCCTCCCTCCATGTCTCTCAGTCCCTGCCGTACATCACCTTCCTTCCTCTCTCTCCACCTCCCTCCCTCCATCTCTCTCAGTCCCTGCCGTATATCACCTTCCTTCCTCTCTCTCCACCTCCCTCCCTCCATCTCTCTCAGTCCCTGCCGTACATCACCTTCCTTCCTCTCTCTCCATTCAATTCAAGGGCTTTATTGGCATGGGAAACATGTGTTCAAGCAAGTGAGGTAGATAATATATAAAGTGAAATAAACAATCAAAATGAACAGTAAACATTACACAAACAGAAGTTTCAAAACAATAAAGACATTACAAATGTCATATTATATATATATATATATACAGTGTTTTAACAATGTACAAATGGTTAAAGGACACAAGATAAAATAAATAAGCATGAATATGGGTTGTATTTACAATGGTGTTTGTTCTTCACTGGTTGCCCTTTTCTCGTGGCAACACGTTACAAATCTTGCTGCTGTGATGGCACACTGTGGAATTTCAATCTCTCTCTATCTCTCTCTCTATCCCTCTCTCTGTCTCTCTCTCTATCCCTCTCTCTGTGTCTCTCTCTCTATCCCTCTCTCTGTCTCTCTGTCTCTCTCTCTATCCCTCTCTCTGTCTCTCTCTCTATCCCTCTCTCTGTGTCTCTCTCTCTATCCCTCTCTCTGTGTCTCTCTCTCTATCCCTCTCTCTGTCTCTCTCTCTCTATCCCTCTCTCTGTCTCTCTCTCTCTATCCCTCTCTCTGTCTCTCTCTCTCTATCCCTCTCTCTGTGTCTCTCTCTCTCTATCCCTCTCTCTGTGTCTCTCTCTCTCTATCCCTCTCTCTGTGTCTCTCTCTCTCTATCCCTCTCTCTGTGTCTCTCTCTCTCTATCCCTCTCTCTGTCTCTTCAGGAGCAACCCAATGGCATATTATCATATGTCCCAGTTCTGAATGGGGCCCTTGGGGGACAAAGGCGTAATAAATTCAGGGGTCCCATTAATATTTAACATACTGCCTTGTTTCTGTTTGCTTAATGATATCACTAATTCAAAGACCATTGATTACATTTTTTAGATATTTTCCCATTTTCTATTTATTTGTTCTAGCCTCGGAATGTTTGAGCGTGTAAGCAGCATCTGTGTTTAGCACTAGGAATGTGTGCGGGTGTGTGTGTGTGTGTGTGTGTGTGCATGTGCGAGAGTGTGTGTGTGTGCACGTGTAGGCGAGCGGGAGGTTAGTTGTTGACAAGTATAGACATGATTCCTGCTCCTTCATGTTCCTATGAGGGTGTGTGTTACACATGCAGGAGGGTTATGTGTGGCAGTATGGCCTCATTTTGATGTTGTTTACAATGTTCTGTTTCTGGTCTTTTCTCTAGAGGCTTAGAATCATAGCTGATCACAGATTTATCAGAGAGAGAGTGAAGAGAGAGGAGGGAAAGAGAGGTGAGAGGGGGAAGAGAGGAGAGGGGAGAAAGAGAGGAGAGAGAGGTGGGAGAGAGGGGAAGAAGGGAAGAGAGAGAGGGGGAAGAGAGGGGAGAAGGGGAGAAAAAAACACATCAGGCAAACCTTGGTGCTCTTTTCATTCTGCTTAAGTCCCAGGGTTTTGTTTGTCCCTCCTTTCCTCTCCTTCCCTCACTCTCCCCTATCCCATTCACTCTCCCCTATCCCTTCACTCTCCCCTATCCCCTTCACTCTCCCCCTATCCCTTCTCGCTCCCCTATCCCTTCTCGCTCCCCTATCCCTTCTCGCTCCCCTATCAAATCAAATCAAATCAATTTATTTATATGGCCCTTCGTGCATCAGCTGATGTCTCAAAGTGCTGTACAGAAACCCAGCCTAAAACCCCAAACAGCAAGCAATGCAGGTGTATAAGCACGGTGGCTAGGAAAAACTCTCCCCCTATCCCCTTCTCTCTCCCCTATCCCCTTCTCTCTCCCCCTATCCCCCTCTCTCTCCCCCTATCCCTTCATCACCTTCCTTCCTCTCTCTCCACCTCCCTCTCTCCATCTCTCTCAGTCCCTGCCGTACATCACCTTCCTTCCTCTCTCTCTCCACCTCCCTCTCTCCATCTCTCTCAGTCCCTGCCGGACATCACCTTCCTTCCTCTCTCTCTCCACCTCCCTCCCTCCATCTCTCTCAGTCCCTGCCGTATACATCACCTTCCTTCCTCTCTCTCTCCACCTCCCTCCCTCCATCTCTCTCAGTCCCTGCCGTACATCACCTTCCTTCCTCTCTCTCTCCACCTCCCTCTCTCCATCTCTCTCAGTCCCTGCCGTACATCACCTTCCTTCCTCTCTCTCCACCTCCCTCCCTCCATCTCTCTCAGTCCCTGCCGTACATCACCTTCCTTCCTCTCTCTCTCCACCTCTCTCCCTCCATCTCTCTCAGTCCCTGCCGTACATCACCTTCCTTCCTCTCTCTCTCCACCTCCCTCTCTCCATCTCTCTCAGTCCCTGCCGTACATCACCTTCCTTCCTCTCTCTCTCCACCTCCCTCCCTCCATCTCTCTCAGTCCCTGCCGTATATCACCTTCCTTCCTCTCTCTCTCCACCTCCCTCCCTCCATCTCTCTCAGTCCCTGCCGTATATCACCTTCCTTCCTCTCTCCACCTCCCTCCCTCCATCTCTCTCTCAGTCCCTGCCGTACATCACCTTCCTTCCTCTCTCTCCACCTCCCTCCCTCCATCTCTCTCAGTCCCTGCCGTATATCACCTTCCTTCTCTCTCTCTCCACCTCCCTCCCTCCATCTCTCTCAGTCCCTGCCGTACATCACCTTCCTTCCTCTCTCTCCATTCAATTCAAGGGCTTTATTGGCATGGGAAACATGTGTTCAAGCAAGTGAGGTAGATAATATATAAAGTGAAATAAACAATCAAAATGAACAGTAAACATTACACAAACAGAAGTTTCAAAACAATAAAGACATTACAAATGTCATATTATATATATATATATATACAGTGTTTTAACAATGTACAAATGGTTAAAGGACACAAGATAAAATAAATAAGCATGAATATGGGTTGTATTTACAATGGTGTTTGTTCTTCACTGGTTGCCCTTTTCTCGTGGCAACACGTTACAAATCTTGCTGCTGTGATGGCACACTGTGGAATTTCAATCTCTCTCTATCTCTCTCTCTATCCCTCTCTCTGTCTCTCTCTCTATCCCTCTCTCTGTGTCTCTCTCTCTATCCCTCTCTCTGTCTCTCTCTCTCTCTCTATCCCTCTCTGTCTCTCTCTCTATCCCTCTCTCTGTGTCTCTCTCTCTATCCCTCTCTCTGTGTCTCTCTCTCTATCCCTCTCTCTGTCTCTCTCTCTCTATCCCTCTCTCTGTCTCTCTCTCTCTATCCCTCTCTCTGTCTCTCTCTCTCTATCCCTCTCTCTCTCTCTCTCTCTATCCCTCTCTCTGTGTCTCTCTCTCTCTATCCCTCTCTCTGTGTCTCTCTCTCTCTATCCCTCTCTCTGTGTCTCTCTCTCTCTATCCCTCTCTCTGTGTCTCTCTCTCTCTATCCCTCTCTCTGTCTCTTCAGGAGCAACCCAATGGCATATTATCATATGTCCCAGTTCTGAATGGGGCCCTTGGGGGGACAAAGGCGTAATAAATTCAGGGGTCCCATTAATATTTAACATACTGCCTTGTTTCTGTTTGCTTAATGATATCACTAATTCAAAGACCATTGATTACATTTTTTAGATATTTTCCCATTTTCTATTTATTTGTTCTAGCCTCGGAATGTTTGAGCGTGTAAGCAGCATCTGTGTTTGCCACTAGGAATGTGTGCGGGTGTGTGTGTGTGTGTGCATGTGCGAGAGTGTGTGTGTGTGCACGTGTAGGCGAGCGGGAGGTTAGTTGTTGACAAGTATAGACATGATTCCTGCTCCTTCATGTTCCTATGAGGGTGTGTGTTACACATGCAGGAGGGTTATGTGTGGCAGTATGGCCTCATTTTGATGTTGTTTACAATGTTCTGTTTCTGGTCTTTTCTCTAGAGGCTTAGAATCATAGCTGATCACAGATTTATCAGAGAGAGAGTGAAGAGAGGAAAAGAGGTGAGGAGGGAAGAGGAGGAGAGGGGAGAAAGAGAGGAGAGAGAGGTGGGAGAGGGGGGAAAGAGGGAAGAGAGGGGAAGAGAGAGGGGAGAAGGGGAGAAAAAAACACATCAGGCAAACCTTGGTGCTCTTTTCATTCTGCTTAAGTCCCAGGGTTTTGTTTGTCCCTCCTTTCCTCTCCTTCCCTCACTCTCCCCTATCCCATTCACTCTCCCCTATCCCCTTCACTCTCCCCTATCCCCTTCACTCTCCCCTATCCCCTTCTCGCTCCCCTATCCCCTTCTCGCTCCCCTATCCCTTCTCGCTCCCCTATCAAATCAAATCAAATCAAATTTATTTATATAGCCCTTCGTACATCAGCTGATATCTCAAGTGCTGTACAGAAACCCAGCCTAAAACCCCAAACAGCAAGCAATGCAGGTGTATAAGCACGGTGGCTAGGAAAAACTCTCCCCCTATCCCCTTCTCTCTCCCCTATCCCTTCTCTCTCCCCTATCCCCCTCTCTCTCCCCCTATCCCCTTCATCACCTTCCTTCCTCTCTCTCCACCTCCCTCTCTCCATCTCTCTCAGTCCCTGCCGTACATCACCTTCCTTCCTCTCTCTCCACCTCCCTCTCTCCATCTCTCTCAGTCCCTGCCGGACATCACCTTCCTTCCTCTCTCTCTCCACCTCCCTCCCTCCATCTCTCTCAGTCCCTGCCGTATATCACCTTCCTTCCTCTCTCTCTCCACCTCCCTCCCTCCATCTCTCTCAGTCCCTGCCGTATATCACCTTCCTCCCTCCCTCCATCTCTCTCAGTCCCTGCCGGACATCACCTTCCTTCCTCTCTCTCCACCTCCCTCCCTCCATCTCTCTCAGTCCCTGCCGGACATCACCTTCCTCCCTCTCTCTCCACCTCCCTCCCTCCATCTCTCTCAGTCCCTGCCGTACATCACCTTCCTTCCTCTCTCTCCACCTCCCTCCCTCCATCTCTCTCAGTCCCTGCCGTACATCACCTTCCTTCCTCTCTCTCCACCTCCCTCCCTCCATCTCTCTCAGTCCCTGCCGGACATCACCTTCCTCCCTCCCTCCATCTCTCTCAGTCCCTGCCGGACATCACCTTCCTTCCTCTCTCTCCACCTCCCTCCCTCCATCTCTCTCAGTCCCTGCCGGACATCACCTTCCTTCCTCTCTCTCTCCACCTCCCTCCCTCCATCTCTCTCAGTCCCTGCCGGACATCACCTTCCTTCCTCTCTCTCTCCACCTCCCTCCCTCCATCTCTCTCAGTCCCTGCCGTATATCACCTTCCTTCCTCTCTCTCCACCTCCCTCCCTCCATCTCTCAGTCCCTGCCGTACATCACCTTCCTTCCTCTCTCTCCACCTCCCTCCCTCCATCTCTCTCAGTCCCTGCCGTACATCACCTTCCTTCCTCTCTCTCCACCTCCCTCCCTCCATCTCTCTCAGTCCCTGCCGTATATCACCTTCCTTCCTCTCTCTCCACCTCCCTCCCTCCATCTCTCTCAGTCCCTGCCGTATATCACCTTCCTTCCTCTCTCTCTCCACCTCCCTCCCTCCATCTCTCTCAGTCCCTGCCGTACATCACCTTCCTTCCTCTCTCTCCACCTCCCTCCCTCCATCTCTCTCAGTCCCTGCCGTATATCACCTTCCTTCCTCTCTCTCCACCTCCCTCCCTCCATCTCTCTCAGTCCCTGCCGTATATCACCTTCCTTCCACAAACACTTATTATCTCTTCTTATCCGTCCACCTTTCTCCCCATCTCTCTCCATCTCCTCCTCCTTTCTCTCCACTTTCTCTCTCTCCCTGTCTCTCTCCATCTCCTCCTCCTTTCTCTCCACTTTCTCTCTCTCCCTGTCTCTCTCCATCTCCTCCTCCTTTCTCTCCACTTTCTCTCTCTCCCCGTCTCTCTCCATCTCCTCCTCCTTTCTCTCCACTTTCTCTCTCTCCCTGTCTCTCTCCATCTCCTCCTCCTTTCTCTCCACTTTCTCTCTCTCCCCTGTCTCTCTCCATCTCCTCCTCCTTTCTCTCCACTTTCTCTCTCTCCCTGTCTCTCTCCATCTCCTCCTCCTTTCTCTCCACTTTCTCTCTCTCCCTGTCTCTCTCCATCTCCTCCTCCTTTCTCTCCACTTTCTCTCTCTCCCCTGTCTCTCTCCATCTCCTCCTCCTTTCTCTCCACTTTCTCTCTCTCCCTGTCTCTCTCCATCTCCTCCTCCTTTCTCTCCACTTTCTCTCTCTCCCCGTCTCTCTCCATCTCCTCCTCCTTTCTCTCCACTTTCTCTCTCTCCCCGTCTCTCTCCATCTCCTCCTCCTTTCTCTCCACTTTCTCTCTCTCCCCGTCTCTCTCCATCTCCTCCTCCTTTCTCTCCACTTTCTCTCTCTCCCCGTCTCTCTCCATCTCCTCCTCCTTTCTCTCCACTTTCTCTCTCTCCCCGTCTCTCTCCATCTCCTCCTCCTTTCTCTCCACTTTCTCTCTCTCCCCTGTCTCTCTCCATCTCCTCCTCCTTTCTCTCCACTTTCTCTCTCTCCCCGTCTCTCTCCATCTCCTCCTCCTTTCTCTCCACTTTCTCTCTCTCCCCGTCTCTCTCCATCTCCTCCTCCTTTCTCTCCACTTTCTCTCTCTCCCCGTCTCTCTCCATCTCCTCCTCCTTTCTCTCCACTTTCTCTCTCTCCCCGTCTCTCTCTCCATCTCCTCCTCCTTTCTCTCCACTTTCTCTCTCTCCCCGTCTCTCTCCATCTCCTCCTCCTTTCTCTCCACTTTCTCTCTCTCCCCGTCTCTCTCCATCTCCTCCTCCTTTCTCTCCACTTTCTCTCTCTCCCCGTCTCTCTCCATCTCCTCCTCCTTTCTCTCCACTTTCTCTCTCTCCCCGTCTCTCTCCATCTCCTCCTCCTTTCTCTCCACTTTCTCTCTCTCCCCGTCTCTCTCCATCTCCTCCTCCTTTCTCTCCACTTTCTCTCTCTCCCCGTCTCTCTCCATCTCCTCCTCCTTTCTCTCCACTTTCTCTCTCTCCCCGTCTCTCTCCATC
>NC_056451.1:22303228-22315728 GCF_018296145.1 Oncorhynchus tshawytscha
GTTTTCTCATAATTTGGTTGGGTCTAATTGTGCTGCTGTCCTGGGGCTCTGTAGTGTGTGTTTGTGTTTGTGAACAGAGCCCCAGGACCAGCTTGCTTAGGGACTCTTCTCCAGGTTCATCTCTCTGTAGGTGATGGCTTTGTTATGGAAGGTTTGTGAATCGCTTCCTTTTAGGTGGTTGTAGAATTTAACAGCTCTTTTCTGGATTTTGATAATTAGTGGGTATCGGCCTAATTCTGCTCTGCATGCATTATTTGGTGTTCTACGTTGTACACGGAGGATATTTTTGCAGAATTCTGCGTGCAGAGTCTCAATTTGGTGTTTGTCCCATTTTGTGAAGTCTTGGTTGGTGAGCGGACCCCAGACCTCACAACCATAAAGGGCAATGGGCTCTATGACTGATTCAAGTATTTTTAGCCAGATCCTAATTGGTATGTTGAAATTTATGTTTCTTTTGATGGCATAGAATGCCCTTCTTGCCTTGTCTCTCAGATCGTTCACAGCTTTGTGGAAGTTACCTGTGGTGCTGATGTTTAGGCCAAGGTATGTATAGTTTTTTGTGTGCTCTAGGGCAACAGTGTCTAGATGGAATTTGTATTTGTGGTCCTGGTGACTGGACCTTTTTGGAACACCATTATTTTGGTCTTACTGAGATTTACTGTCAGGGCCCAGGTCTGACAGAATCTGTGCATAAGATCTAGGTGCTGCTGTAGGCCCTCCTTGGTTGGTGACAGAAGCACCAGATCATCAGCAAACAGCAGACATTTGACTTCGGATTCTAGCAGGGGGAGGCCGGGTGCTGCAGACTTTTCTAGTGCCCTCGCCAATTCGTTGATATATATGTTGAAGAGGGTGGGGCTTAAGCTGCATCCCTGTCTAACCCCACGACCCTGTGTGAAGAACTGTGTGTGTTTTTTGCCAATTTTAACCGCACACTTGTTGTTTGTGTACATGGATTTTATAATGTCGTATGTTTTACCCCCAACACCACTTTCCATCAGTTTGTATAGCAGACCCTCATGCCAGATTGAGTCGAAGGCTTTTTTTGAAATCAACAAAGCATGAGAAGACTTTGCCTTTGTTTTGGTTTGTTTGATTGTCAATTAGGGTGTGCAGGGTGAATACATGGTCTGTTGTACGGTAATTTGGTAAAAAGCCAATTTGACATTTGCTCAGTACATTGTTTTCATTGAGGAAATGTACGAGTCTGCTGTTAATAATAATGCAGAGGATTTTCCCAAGGTTACTGTTGACACATATTCCACGGTAGTTATTGGGGTCAATCTCTCTGTCTCTGTCTCTATCTCTCTCTATCTCTCTCTCTGTCTCTGTCTCTATCTCTCTCTCTCTGTCTCTATCTCTCTCTCTGTCTCTATCTCTCTCTCTCTCTGTCTCTATCTCTCTCTCTCTGTCTCTCTCTCTCTCTCTGTCTCTATCTCTCTCTCTGTCTCTGTCTCTATCTCTCTCTCTGTCTCTGTCTCTATCAATTCAATTCAATTCAATTCAATTCAAGGGCTTTATTGGCATGGGAAACATGTGTTAACATTGCCAAAGCAAGTGAGGTAGACAACATACAAAGTGAATATATAAAGTGAAAAACAACAAAAATTAACAGTAAACATTACACATACAGAAGTTTCAAAACAGTAAAGACATTACAAATGTCATATTATATATATATACAGTGTTCTAACAATGTACAAATGGCTAAAGGACACAAGATAAAATAAATAAGCAAAAAAAATAAGCATAAATATGGGTTGTATTTACAACCCATATTCTCTCTGTCTCTGTCTCTGTCTCTGTCTCTGTCTCTGTCTCTGTCTCTGTCTCTTTCTCTCTCTCTCTCTCTGTCTCTCTCTCTCTCTCTCTGTCTCTCTCTCTCTCTGTCTCTCTCTCTCTCTCTCTGTCTCTATCTCTCTCTCTCTCTCTGTCTCTATCTCTCTCTCTGTCTCTGTCTCTATCTCTCTCTCTGTCTCTGTCTCTATCTCTCTCTCTGTCTCTGTCTCTGTCTCTATCTCTCTGTCTCTATCTCTCTGTCTCTATCTCTCTCTCTCTCTGTCTCTATCTCTCTCTCTCTGTCTCTATCTCTCTCTCTCTGTCTCTCTCTCTCTGTCTGTCTCTATCTCTCTCTCTCTCTGTCTCTATCTCGCTCTCTCTCTCTGTCTCTATCTCTATCTCTCTCTCTCTGTCTCTCTCTCTGTCTCTCTCTCTGTCTCTCTCTCTGTCTCTATCTCTGTCTCTCTCTGTCTCTCTTTCACTCTCTTTTTCTCTGTCTCTCTCCCTCTCTCTCTGTCTCTCAATTCAATTCAATTCAAGGGCTTTATTGGCATGGGAAACAAGTGTTAACATTGCCAAAGCAAGTGAGGTAGATAATATATAAAGTGAATATATATAAAGGGAAATAAACAATCAAAATGAACAGTAAACATTACACATACAGAAGTTTCAAAACAATAAAGACATTACAAATGTCTTATTATTATTATTATTATACAGTGTTCTGCAATGTACAAATGGTTAAAGGACACAAGATATTCATAAGCATAAATATGGGTTGTATTTACAATGGTGTTTGTTCTTCACTGGTTGCCCTTTTCTTGTGGCAACAGGTCACAAATCTTGCTGCTGTGATGGCACACTGTGGAATTTCACCCAGTAGATATGGGAGTTTATCAAAATTCTTTGTGGATCTGTGTAATCTGAGGGAAATATGTCTCTCTAATATGGTCATACATTGGGCAGGAGGTTAGGAAGTGCAGCTCAGTTTCCACCTCATTTTGTGGGCAGTGAGCACATAGCCTGTCTTCTCTTGAGAGCCATGTCTGCCTTCGGTGGCCTTTCTCAATAGCAAGGCTATGCTCACTGAGTCTGTACATAGTCAAAGCTTTCCTTAATTTTGTGTCAGTCACAGTGGTCAGGTATTCTGCCGCTGTGTACTCTCTGTGTAGGGCCAAATAGCATTCTAGTTTGCTCTGTTTTTTTGTTAATTCTTTCCAATGTGTCAAGTAATTATCTTTTTGTTTTCTCATAATTTGGTTGGGTCTAATTGTGCTGCTGTCCTGGGGCTCTGTAGTGTGTGTTTGTGTTTGTGAACAGAGCCCCAGGACCAGCTTGCTTAGGGGACTCTTCTCCAGGTTCATCTCTCTGTAGGTGATGGCTTTGTTATGGAAGGTTTGGGAATCGCTTCCATTTAGGTGGTTATAGAATTTAACGGCTCTTTTCTGGATTTTGATCATTAGTGGGTATCGGCCTAATTCTGCTCTGCATGCATTATTTGGTGTTCTACGTTGTACACAGAGGATATTTTTGCAGAATTCTGCGTGCAGAGTCTCAATTTGGTGTTTGTCCCATTTTGTGAAGTCTTGGTTGGTGAGCGGACCCCAGACCTCACAACCATAAAGGGCAATGGGCTCTATGACTGATTCAAGTATTTTTAGCCAAATCCTAATTGGTATGTTGAAATTGATGTTCCTTTTGATGGCATAGAATGCCCTTCTTGCCTTATCTGTCTCTCTCTCTGTCTCTCTCCCTCTGTCTCTCTCTCTCTCTTGCTCTCTCTTTCTCTATTTCTCTCTCTCTCTCCCTCTGTCTCTCTCCCTCTGTCTCTCTCTCCCTCTGTCTCTCTTTCTCTTTCTCTGTCTCTCTCTTTCTCTGTCTCTCTCTTTCTCTGTCTCTTTCTCTGTCTCTCTCTTTCTCTGTCTCTCTCTGTCTCTGCCTCTCTTTCTCTGTCGCTCTCTGTCTCTCTCGCTCTCTGTCTCTCTCGCTCTCTGTCTCTCTCTGTCTCTCTGTCTCTCTGGCTCTCTCTTTCTCTCTGGCTCACTCTCGCTCTCTCTGTCTGTCTCCCTCTGTCTCTGTCTCTCTCTCTGTCTCTCTCTCTGTCTCTCTCTCTGTCTCTCTCTCTGTCTCTCTCTGTCTCTCTCTCTGTCTCTCTGTGTCTCTCTGTGTCTCTCTGTGTCTCTCTGTCTCTCTCTGTCTCTGTGTCTCCCTCTGTCTCTGTGTCTCTCTCTGTCTCTCTCTGTCTCTGTGTCTCTCTCTGTCTCTCTCTGTCTCTGTGTCTCTCTCTGTCTCTCTGTCTCTCTGTCTCTCTCACTCTCTGTCTCTCTCTGTCTCTCTGTCTCTCCCTCTCTCCCTCTCTCCCTCTCTCTCTGTCTCTCTCTCTCTCTGTCTCTCTCACTGTCTCTCTCTCTCTTTCTCTCTCTTTCTCTCTGTCTCTCTCTGTCTCTCCCTCTCTCCCTCTCTCTCTGTCTCTCTCACTCTCTGTCTCTCCCTGTCTCTCCCTCTCTCCCTCTCTCTCTGTCTCTCTCACTCTCTGTCTCTCTCACTGTCTCTCTCTCTCTTTCTCTCTCTTTCTCTCTGTCTCTCTCTGTCTCTCCCTCTCTCCCTCTCTCTCTGTCTCTCTCACTCTCTGTCTCTCTCTGTCTCTCCCTCTCTCCCTCTCTCCCTCTCTCTCTGTCTCTCTCTCTCTCTGTCTCTCTCACTGTCTCTCTCTATCTTGCTCTCTTTCTCTCTTTCTCTATTTCTCTCTCTCGCTCTGTCTCTGTCTGTCTCCCTCTGTCTCTCTCTCTCTTTCTGTCTCTCTTTCTGTCTCTCTCTCTCTTTCTCTGTCTCTCTCGCTCTCTTTCTCTCTCCCTCTCTCCCTCTCTCTCTCTCTTTCTGTCTCTCTTTCTGTCTCTCTCTCTCTTTCTCTGTCTCTCTCGCTCTCTTTCTCTCTCGCTCTCTGTCTCTCTCTCTCTGTCTCTCTCTTTCTCTTTCTCTCTTTCTTTGTCTCTCTCGCTCTCTCTCTCTCTTTGTCTCTCTTTCTGTCTCTCTCTCCCTGAGAAAGTGCTTCATCAGCTGTCTACAGTGATTTAACTCTCCTTCGTTACACTCCTCTCCTTCTATTTTCTCCCTCCTCTTGTTCCCCTCCTTTTGCATTTCCTTCCTTATCAAATATAGATGGGTTTTCTTGTACCTCCATCTCTTCCTATTCTATCAAGTCGTTTTTTTCTGTCACTGCCTTTCTTCTTGACATTTAAAAAAATTAATTCTCTATTTTGAGAATGTGTATGTGTGAGAGAAAGTGTTTGTGTGGGGTGTGTATGTTTGTGTGGAGTGTGTATGTTTGTGTGGGGTGTGTATGTTTGTGTGGTGTGTGTATGTTTGTGTGGTGTGTGTATGTTTGTGTGGTGTTTGTGTGGTGTGTGTGTATGTTTGTGTGGGGTGTGTATGTTTGTGGTGTTTGTGTGGTGTGTGGAGTGTGTATGTTTGTGTGGTGTTTGTGTGGTGTGTGGAGTGTGTATGTTTGTGTGGAGTGTGTATGTTTGTGTGTATGTTTGTGTGGGGTGTGTATGTTTGTGTGGGGTGTGTATGTTTGTGTGGGGTGTGTATGTTTGTGTGGAGTGTGTATGTTTGTGTGGTGTTTGTGTGGTGTGTGTATGTTTGTGTGGGGTGTGTATGTTTGTGTGGTGTTTGTGTAGTGTGTGGAGTGTGTATGTTTGTGTGGAGTGTGTATGTTTGTGTGGTGTTTGTGTGGTGTGTGGAGTGTGTATGTTTGTGTGGAGTGTATGTTTGTGTGGAGTGTGTATGTTTGTGTGGAGTTTGTGTGGGGTGTGTATGTTTGTGTGGAGTGTGTATGTTTGTGTGGAGTGTGTATGTTTGTGTGGAGTGTGTATGTTTGTGTGGAGTGTGTATGTTTGTGTGGGGTGTGTATGTTTGTGTGGGGTGTGTATGTTTGTGTGGAGTGTGTGTGTTTGTGTGGGGTGTGTATGTTTGTGTGGGGTGTGTGTGTTTGTGTGGAATGTGTGTGTTTGTGTGGAATGTGTATGTTTGTGTGGTGTTTGTAGTGTGGAGTGTGTATGTTTGTGTGGAGTGTGTATGTTTGTGTGGTGTTTGTGGGGTGTGTATGTTTGTGTGGGGTGTGTATGTTTGTGTGGGGTGTGTATGTTTGTGTGGGGTGTGTATGTTTGTGTGGAGTGTGTATGTTTGTGTGGGGTGTGTATGTTTGTGTGGGGTGTGTATGTTTGTGTGGAGTGTGTGTGTTTGTGTGGGGTGTGTATGTTTGTGTGGGTGTGTATGTTTGTGTGGGGTGTGTGTGTTTGTGTGGGGTGTGTATGTTTGTGTGGGGTGTGTATGTTTGTGTGGGGTGTGTATGTTTGTGTGGGGTGTGTATGTTTGTGTGGGGTGTGTATGTTTGTGTGGGGTGTGTATGTTTGTGTGGAATGTGTGTGTTTGTGTGGAATGTGTGTGTTTGTGTGGAGTGTGTATGTTTGTGTGGAGTGTGTATGTTTGTGTGGAGTGTGTATGTTTGTGTGGAGTTTGTGTGGGGTGTGTATGTTTGTGTGGGGTATGTGTGGGGTGTGTATGTTTGTGTGGAGTGTGTATGTTTGTGTGGAGTGTGTGTTTGTGTGGAGTGTGTATGTTTGTGTGGGGTGTGTATGTTTGTGTGGGGTGTGGAGTGTGTGTGTTTGTGTGGGGTGTGTATGTTTGTGTGGGGTGTGTATGTTTGTGTGGGGTGTGTATGTTTGTGTGGAGTGTGTGTGTGTTTGTGTGGAATGTGTGTGTTTTTGTGGAGTTTGTGTGGAGTGTGTGTTTGTGTGGAGTGTGTGTTTGTGTGGAGTGTGTATGTTTGTGTCGGGGTGTATGTTTGTATGGGGTGTGTATGTTTGTGTGGAGTGTGTGTTTGTGTGGAGGGTGTATGTTTGTGTGGGGTGTGTATGTTTGTGTGGGGTGTGTATGTTTGTGTGGGGTGTGTATGTTTGTGTGGAGTTTGTGTGGAGTGTGTGTTTGTGTGGAGTGTGTATGTTTGTGTGGAGTGTGTATGTTTGTGTGGGGTGTGTATGTTTGTGTGGGGGTGTGTATGTTTGTGTGGAGTGTTTGTGTGGGGTGTGTGTGTTTGTGTGGGGTGTGTATATTTGTGTGGGGTGTGTATGTTTGTGTGGAGTTTGTGTGGAGTGTGGAGTGTGTGTGTTTGTGTGGAGTGTGTGTGTTTGTGTGGTGTTTGTGTGGTGTGTGGAGTGTGTATGTTTGTGTGGAGTGTATGTTTGTGTGGAGTTTGTGTGGGGTGTGTATGTTTGTGTGGGGTATGTGTGGGGTGTGTATGTTTGTGTGGAGTGTGTATGTTTGTGTGGAGTGTGTATGTTTGTGTGGAGTGTGTATGTTTGTGTGGAGTGTGTGTTTGTGTGGAGTGTGTATGTTTGTGTGGGGTGTGTATGTTTGTGTGGGGTGTGGAGTGTGTGTGTTTGTGTGGGGTGTGTATGTTTGTGTGGAGTGTGTGTGTTTGTGTGGAATGTGTGTGTTTGTGTGGAATGTGTGTGTTTGTGTGGAATGTGTATGTTTTTGGAGTTTGTGTGGAGTGTGTGTGTTTGTGTGGAGTGTGTGTTTGTGTGGAGTGTGTTTGTGTGTTTGTGTGGAGTGTGTGTGTTTGTGTGGAGTGTGTGTTTTTTGGAGTGTGTGTGTCTGTGTGGAGTGTGTGTTTGTGTGGAGTGTGTATGTCTGTGTGGAGTGTGTGTTTGTGTGGAGTGTGTGTGTTTGTGTGGAGTGTGTGTTTTTGTGGAGTGTGTGTGTCTGTGTGGAGTGTGTGTTTGTGTGGAGTGTGTATGTCTGTGTCTGCAATATATTTCACAAAGGATTTCTACTGTATTCTCCTTGGTATTGATGTGTTGGGATCTGTATTGTCTATGATATTACCAGTTTCAATAACACATTGTGTGTCTGGACAGTATTATATCAATTCATTGTGATACATAATATATTATAGTTACAGTGCCTTGCGAAAGTATTCGGCCCCCTTGAACTTTGCGACCTTTTGCCACATTTCAGGCTTCAAACATAAAGACATAAAACTGTATTTTTTTGTGAAGAATCAACAACAAGTGGGACACAATCATGAAGTAGAACGACATTTATTGGATATTTCAAACTTTTTTAACAAATCAAAAACTGAAAAATTGGGCGTGCAAAATTATTCAGCGCCCTTAAGTTAATACTTTGTAGCGCCACCTTTTGCTGCGATTACAGCTGTAAGTCGCTTGGGGTATGTCTCTATCAGTTTTGCACATCGAGAGACTGACATTTTTTTCCCATTCCTCCTTGCAAAACAGCTCGAGCTCAGTGAGGTTGGATGGAGAGCATTTGTGAACAGCAGTTTTCAGTTCTTTCCACAGATTCTCGATTGGATTCAGGTCTGGACTTTGACTTGGCCATTCTAACACCTGGATATGTTTATTTTTGAACCATTCCATTGTAGATTTTGCTTTATGTTTTGGATCATTGTCTTGTTGGAAGACAAATCTCCGTCCCAGTCTCAGGTCTTTTGCAGACTCCATCAGGTTTTCTTCCAGAATGGTCCTGTATTTGGCTCCATCCATCTTCCCATCAATTTTAACCATCGTCCCTGTCCTGGCTGAAGAAAAGCAGGCCCAAACCATGATGCTGCCACCACCATGTTTGACAGTGGGGATGGTGTGTTCAGGGTGATGAGCTGTGTTGCTTTTATGCCAAACATAACGTTTTGCATTGTTGCCAAAAAGTTCAATTTTGGTTTCATCTGACCAGAGCACCTTCTTCCACATGTTTGGTGTGTCTCCCAGGTGGCTTGTGGCAAACTTTAAACAACACTTTTTATGGATATCTTTAAGAAATGGCTTTCTTCTTGCCACTCTTCCATAAAGGCCAGATTTGTGCAATATACGACTGATTGTTGTCCTATGGACAGAGTCTCCCACCTCAGCTGTAGATCTCTGCAGTTCATCCAGAGTGATCATGGGCCTCTTGGCTGCATCTCTGATCAGTCTTCTCCTTGTATGAGCTGAAAGTTTAGAGGGACGGCCAGGTCTTGGTAGATTTGCAGTGGTCTGATACTCCTTCCATTTCAATATTATCGCTTGCACAGTGCTCCTTGGGATGTTTAAAGCTTGGGAAATCTTTTTGTATCCAAATCCGGCTTTAAACGTCTTCACAACAGTATCTCGGACCTGCCTGGTGTGTTCCTTGTTCTTCATGATGCTCTCTGCGCTTTTAACGGACCTCTGAGACTATCACAGTGCAGGTGCATTTATACGGAGACTTGATTACACACAGGTGGATTGTATTTATCATCATCAGTCATTTAGGTCAACATTGGATCATTCAGAGATCCTCACTGAACTTCTGGAGAGAGTTTGCTGTACTGAAAGTAAAGGGGCTGAATAATTTTGCACGCCCAATTTTTCAGTTTTTGATTTGTTAAAAAAGTTTGAAATATCCAATAAATGTCGTTCCACTTCATGATTGTGTCCCACTTGTTGTTGATTCTTCACAAAAAAATACAGTTTTATATCTTTATGTTTGAAGCCTGAAATGTGGCAAAAGGTCGCAAAGTTCAAGGGGGCCGAATACTTTCGCAAGGCACTGTATATGGTCCTATCCCAGTGTCTATACCATGGAGTTTGATGGATGTTGTGCTGGAGGCTTGGATGCTGTTGAGCAGAGGGAGGGGATACTGGAGGCTTGGATGCTGTTGAGCAGAGGGAGGGGATACTGGAGGCTTGGATGCTGTTGAGCAGAGGGAGGGGATACTGGAGGCTTGGATGCTGTTGAGCAGAGGGAGGGGATACTGGAGGCTTTTATGCTGTTGAGCAGAGGGAGGGGATACTGGAGGCTTGGATGCTGTTGAGTAGAGGGAGGGGATACTGGAGGCTTGGATGCTGTTGAGCAGAGGAAGGGGATACTGGAGGCTTGGATGCTGTTGAGCAGAGGGAGGGGATACTGGAGGCTTGGATGCTGTTGAGCAGAGGAAGGGGATACTGGAGGCTTGGATGCTGTTGAGCAGAGGGAGGGGATACTGGAGGCTTGGATGCTGTTGAGCAGAGGGAGGGGATACTGGAGGCTTGGATGCTGTTGAGCAGAGGAAGGGGATACTGGAGGCTTGGATGCTGTTGAGCAGAGGGAGGGGATACTGGAGGCTTGGATGCTGTTGAGCAGAGGAAGGGGATACTGGAGGCTTGGATGCTGTTGAGCAGAGGGAGGGGATACTGGAGGCTTGGATGCTGTTGAGCAGAGGGAGGGGATACTGGAGATTGGTGTTGCTTTGCATGGTGTAAGAAAACGTTACTGAAAGGTTTGATGAAGTCAGTTCCGGATGTCTTTTGCACTGTGCGACTGAGTTAATAGGACCAGCAACGCTCTTGTTGTTATCCTGTATTGTGCTGTACTGCCATCTGTGAGGGTGTGTATGTATGTTTGAGTGTGTATTTGTGCGTGTGCTTGCTGTAAGTTTATAACAGGCCAGAGTGACACTCTCTTGGTTTGCTGCTAAACAGTCTTTTCCACTTTGTTTTTACTGAAGACTTTTACTGACGACAAAAAATGTTCTTTATTCAGCTCCCAAAGAAACAGAATGGTGTGTGCGTGTGCATGTGTGTGTGTGTGTGCACGTACATGCGTTGGGTGTAGTTGCTGCTGCCCTGTGTAAATCTCTGGATCAGAGCGTTTGTTTAAATGAGCTGAGTTGAGTAACCTCTGCTAAAGCAGCTAGGGGCCTAACTCAGCATTAGTCAGTCTCAGCTACAAGTGTTCCACTCGGAGGGAGGGAGGGAGGGAGGGAGGGGAGGGAGGGGAAAGTTAGGAGCCTGGAAGGTATACAGACAAAGAGGGGCAGGAACAGGATGGAGGGAGGGAGACAAATGGAGGGGGAGGAGTTTTAGAGAGATTGATAGACAGGAAAACCATTTTGAAAAGTAAAGGAGAAATAGAGGACAGTGCAGGGTTCAGGTGGCTGCATCATCCCTCTTGCTAAGGGATTGTCTCTCCCTTCTCTCCTTCCCCTTCTCTCTCTCTCTACTGCTGTTCTGCTCTGGTTCTCTTTGATCTGAGGACACACCAAACTCAAAGACGCAGCCTAGCCCCAACCCTCCGTCGTCACACACACACACACACACACACACACAGAGAGAGTGCGGGAGATGAAACGGCCAGGACAGCGTCAGCCGGGCATCTTGTACTTTAGGCACAAGGCTTCAAGCTGGTGTAATTGGGAAGCCTCGTGAAGCAGTGATGAAGATGTCTGGATGAGAATGAAAGAGTTTTCATCTCTTTTAACTGAGCCCCAAAGCCTCTGAGTCGACCATCATGCCTCTCTCCATGCTGACAGTAAGTAGCCATAGAGATAACAGAGCAGAGGTCTTCGCTTCCTGCTGGTTATAATGATACAGCATGGTTTATTCATGTTGTAGACACCACACCTGGCCTGACCTGGCTCACCTCTATACACACACGCACACGCACACAGGCACACAGGCACACACACACACAAACACAACCAGGCAGGTGCACACACACACATAACCCCAGGCATGTACACACACACACACTGCAATGTGGACTGAGCCCTGTGGTGTGGACAGAGAGAGACAGAATCCCCAAGCAGCTTGGCTCTGTAGCTAATAGTGGTGAAGCTCTGGGATGGTATTTAGGGACCTGGTCTAGAATCAGTGGTTAGAGGACCATTCTCTCTCCCTGTAGGATGTCTTCAGTGTCAGGTTGGCTTTGTCTGGGTTCGAAGGTGTGTGTGTGTGTGTGTGTGTGTGTGTGCACATGTTCGTGTGCATGTGTGCGTGTAGGTGATGTTCCACTGTGTGACAGGTGAGAGGTCAGGTGATTATACACTCTGACAGCAGGTGAACTCTGTGAGAGAGCGCTGTTGGCCAACACTTCTTAATGAGACCTGGCACCTGCCCTGCACCAAGGTGGGCCAAAAGGGCTAGCAGAGAGGGAGAGGAGAGGGAGAGGGGCCAAAAGGGCTAGCAGAGAGGGAGGAGGAGAGGGAGAGGGAGAGGGGCCAAAAGGGCTAGCAGAGAGGGAGGAGGAGAGGGAGAGGGGCCAAAAGGGCTAGCAGAGAGGGAGAGGAGAGGGAGAGGGGCCAAAAGGGCTAGCAGAGAGGGAGGAGGAGAGGGAGAGGGGCCTAAAGGGCTAGCAGAGGGGAGGGAGGAGGAGAGGGAGAGGGGCCAAAAGGGCTAGCAGAGAGGGAGAGGAGAGGGAGAGGGGCAAAAAGGGCTAGCAGAGAGGGAGGAGGAGAGGGAGAGGGGCCAAAAGGGCTAGCAGAGAGGGAGGAGGAGAGGGAGAGGGGCCAAAAGGGCTAGCAGAGAGGGAGAGGGGCCAAAAGGGCTAGCAGAGAGGGAGGAGGAGAGGGAGAGGGGCCAAAAGGGCTAGCAGAGAGGGAGAGGGGCAAAAAGGGCTAGCAGAGGGAGGGGAGAGGGAGAGGGGCCAAAAGGGCTAGCAGAGAGGGAGGAGGAGAGGGAGGGAGAGGGGCCAAAAGGGCTAGCAGAGAGGGAGAGGAGAGGGAGAGGGGCCAAAAGGGCTAGCAGAGAGGGAGGAGGAGAGGGAGAGGGGCCTAAAGGGCTAGCAGAGAGGGAGGAGGAGAGGGAGAGGGGCCAAAAGGGCTAGCAGAGAGGGAGAGGAGAGGGAGAGGGGCAAAAAGGGCTAGCAGAGAGGGAGGAGGAGAGGGAGAGGGGCCAAAAGGGCTAGCAGAGAGGGAGGAGGAG
>NC_056451.1:22320728-22335728 GCF_018296145.1 Oncorhynchus tshawytscha
GAGTTACACCAGGATCGCACAATCCTTCCTTCAGTGCTCAGACTGTCCGCAATAGGCTGAGAGAGGCTGGACTGAGGGCTTGTAGGCCTGTTGTAAGGCAGGTCCTCACCAGAAATCACCGGCAACAACGTCAACTATGGGCACAAACCCACCGTCGCTGGACCAGACAGGACTGGCAAAAAGTGCTCTTCACTGACGAGTTGCGGTTGTCTCACCAGGGGTGATGGTCGAATTTGCATTTATCGTTGAAGGAATGAGCTTTGCACCGAGGCCTGTACTCTGGAGCGGGATCGATTTGGAGGTGGAGGGTCCGTCATGGTCTGGGGCGGTGTGTCACAGCATCATCGGACTGAGCTTTTTGTCATTGCAGGCTATCTCAAAGCTGTGCGTTACAGGGAAGACATCCTCCTCCCTCATGTGGTACCCTTCCTGCAGGCTCATCCTGACATGACCCTCCAGCATGACAATGCCACCAGCCATACTGCTCGTTCTGTGCATGATTTCCTGCAAGACATGCATGTCAGTGTTCTGCCATGGCCAGTGAAGAGCCCGGATCTCAATCCCATTGAGCACGTCTGGGACCTGTTGGATCGGAGGGTGAGGGTTAGGGCCGTTCCCCCCAGAAATGTCCGGGAACTTGCAGGTGCCTTGGTGGAAGAGTGGGCTAACATATCACAGCAATAACTGTCAAATCTGGTGCAGTCCATGAGAAGGAGATGCACTGCCGTGCTTAATGCAGCTGGTGGCCACACCAGATACTTACTGTTACTTTTGATTTTGACCCCTCCCCCCTTTGTTCAGGGACACATTATTCAATTTCTGTTAGTCACATGTCTGTGGAACTTGTTCAGTTTATGTCTCAGTTGTTCAGTGTATGTTGAATCTTGTTATGTTCATACAAATATTTACACATGTTAAGTTTGCTGAAAATAAATGCAGTTGACAGTGAGAGGACGTTTCTTTTTCCTGAGTTTATTTTGAAGAGCGTGGGGCTCAAGCTGCATCCCTGTCTCACCCTCCGGCCCTAAGGAAATTGTTTTTTTGTTGTTGTTTGTGTACATGGATTTTATAATGTCGTATGTTTTCCCCCCAACACCACTTTCCATCCATTTATATAGCATACTCTCATGCCAAATTGAGTCCCAAGCTTTTTTAAATCAACAAAGCATGTGTCACCCCAGCCTCCGCTTTAGCTCCACCTCCTGTCCAGCTCAGGCGTTCGGCGTCGCCGGCCCTCTAGCTGCTGCTGATCCTACTACTGGCAAACGCCCTTCACTCATCAACCCCTGGTTCCAATCCCCACTCTTTCACTGTATATATCCCCACTCTATCACTGTGTATATATATATATATATACTCCCTCTGCCGTTTGTCTTTGTCGGTCATCTTACATGTTGCTTGTTTTCCTGAGAGAAATCTCTCCTACTATTTCCTGAGTACTTTATATTTTGCACTTTGGGTTCACCCTGTGCCTTTTGTTTCTGAAGATATATTTTGAGCACAGCAGCATTTGGGTTCCGTCTCTCTTTGATCTATAGTGCTTAATTAAACTCAGTAGTTCTAAACCTGTAACTGCCTCCTGCCTACTATCTACTCCTCTCTGCTCCTCTCTACTCCTGCCTCCTCGTCTCTACTCCTGCCTACCCCTCTCTGCACCACTGACAGCATGAGAAGACTTTGTTTTTGTTTTGTTTATCAGGGTGTGCAGGGTGAATATGTGGTCTGGTAATGGTAATTTGGTAAAAATAGAATTTGACATTTGCTCAAGACATTGTTTTCACTGAGGAAACGTAGAAGTCTGCTGTTAATGATAATGCAGAGGATTTTCCCAAAGTTGCTGTTGACGCATATCCCACGGTAGTTATTGGGTAGATACCAGAGCTGAAGATGATGTTGATGATGATGAGTTTAAGTATAACCAATTGGTATTTGTGTTCTGTATATTTTATCATTTCATTTAGGATACCATCAACACCTCAGGTGTTTTTGTGTTGAAGGGTTTGTATTTGGTCCATGTAATTGGAGAATCCAGTGGGTTCTGGTATCTTTAGTAGTTGAATCTAAGATTTGGGCGAAAATGATTGGAGAAGTGGTTTGTGTGTGTGTGTATGTGTGTGTGCTCACTACCAGAGACATGACACCGCCCACCCACATTTAGGTCCAAGGACCCTCAAACAATCCCCCGTCTCTCCTCTGTCCCTCTGTCTGTCTTCCCTCCCTTCCATCCATTTTCAATCTCTCTCTTCCCACTGCCCATGACAGAAGAATGACAACCACACAATAACTAACAATTTCACCTCACATTCTAGACAGAGGCACACACCAACAATCCTACAGTTCACACACTAACATACACTAAGGCACACCAACACACACTAACACACACTAAGACACCGACAGTATCCCTCACTGGCCTAATATTCTATTTTTCTACAATACCTCCCTCCCTCTCGCTTTCCTTCCATCTCTCTTTCCCTGTTTCCCACTCTTTCTATCTCCATCTGTCTCTCTGTCCATGTCTCCCTGTTGCTGTGTGTACTCTCTAGTGGAGTCATTGACCAGAGTGCAGCAGGAGTCCATTCATCTTTAAATCATACTCTCAGGCCCACAGACGTGTGTGTGTGTGTGTGTGTGTGTGTGTGTGTGTGTGTGTGTGTGTGTGTGTGTGTGTGTGTGTGTGTGTGTGTGTGTGTGTGTGTGTGTGTGTGTGTGTGTGTGTGTGTGTGTGTGTGTGTGTGTGTGTGTGTGTGTGTGTGTGTGTGTGTGTGTGTGTGTGTGTGTGTGCGCACAGTCCACGGTCCACCTGCGCGTGTATAGTCAGCGGGCCTGTAGAGAGAGAGAGAGAGAGATTTGATGTCTTTTTCTTTGGAAGAGAGAGAGAGAGAGAGAGAGAGAGAGAGAGAGAGAGAGAGAGAGAGAGAGAGAGAGAGAGAGAGAGAGAGAGAGAGAGAGAGAGAGAGAGAGAGAGAGAGAGAGGTCTTTCTTTAATGAAACATTCTCATTTCATTAACCTCACCACCCTAAAATAAAACACAAAAATTTCCCTCTACCCCACGATACAAAACAACACCACACATCACAATAACCAAAACCTCACCACTTCTACAACCGTATTCCCAAAAAACATCTTCCCCAGCTTTTCCTTATTTGAATACCTGTATCTCATTAATAACATCCCAACAGTAAAAACCACCCCCAGCCTCTCACACAGACATTCAAACAGAGACATTACTGGCATTAACCTGGCGCACACAGAAAACACATGAATCACAGTTTCTCTCAAAACACAGAAAGGACACCCCTGCCCGACCTCCGGTTCAATCCGTGCCAAACAGCTGTTAGTGGCCAGGGCTCCATGTAGAACCCTCCACTGGAGGTCCCCTGACCTCTTTGGTACTGGGGGTTTGTAGAGCCCCCACCATCTAAAACCCACCATACTCTCCTCCCCACGTACCCCCTGCCACTGATGTGCCTTCACTCTTGTTAGGCTCCTAATGTTCCTCACCTTAATGCAGAGGTTGTAGAGGGATTTGCCACCCACCCCCTCAAACTCCCCCAGGCTCCTAATGTTCCTCACCTTAATGCAGAGGTTGTAGAGGGATTTGCCACCCACCCCCTCAAACTCCCCCAGGCTCGGAGTGTTCAAATCGAACAAGTCCTCCAGACCCCTTGCCAGTCCCCAGTCTCTGCCGTCACCTGCAGTGGCGGAAACATTGGTGGCCCCTCCCCCTTTGGCCGCTCAAACACACCCCTTACTGGCTCAGACAGTGCCTCCTGGACCTCCTCCAGGAATCTCTCCAGACGCCTAAGAGACGTTATTCCTGTTTGTTGTGCCAGGACTTCCGGGGTTTTCCACCCCTCCTCTCCCAGCAATCACAGGTCACCCAGCCTTTGTAAACCTGCTGCCATCAGTTGCCTCTGCAGGGTGGCCAACTGTACCGATCTCAAAGGAATGGCTGGGTTGTGGAAGACAGGCTCCTCCCACACCCACAGCCCAGGCTCCACACCCACTTCTCGTATGGGCCTTAGCAGCTGCCGGGCCCTCAGCACTGCAGAGTACAAATCTGAGAGACCTGCTGTACTCAGCCTCTCCAGCTTCATGAGGAACAGCTGCAGGTCCAACCCTAATCCACCAGCTCTGCTCAGCAGCGCGCATGCTGGTTCCCTCCAGCCAACATCAGTATGGTACAGCAGTCTCTGCACCGCCTTTAGTCGGAAAGCAGCCACCCTGCTCTCCAGTTCCACCAGGCCCTGTCCTCCTTCGTGGACGGTCATGTACAACACTGCCACCCTCAGTCAGTGATGGCCCGATCAGAAAAGGTCCACCAGCTTGCGTTGCAGTTCTGTGAGCAGACCGGCGGGGAGGTTGAGGACAGCCAGTTTATCTCACAGGGAAGATGCCACCAGGTTGATGATTATCAACACCCTCCCTCTATATGACACTTGCAACAGAAGCGACCTACACCTGGCCAGTCTTGACACCACTGCCTGTGACAGCCTCTCCCAGTTCTTCCTGACCCACCTCTCCGAGCCTAGGTACATTTAAGTCCTTCACAACCTCACTGTAAATCCCCTGGAAGCAGAGGAGGTGCCCTATCCCCCCCATGCCTCACAAAACCGATATTTGCTCTTGCCCCAGTTTACCTTAGCTGACGAAGCTCCCTCGTACACCTTCAGACTAGTCTCTAGTGCCTGCATATCCTGACCATCACAGAAACGTCATCTGCATACGCTGACACTGCTATGCATGTCACTACTCCCATGCCCGTCCAGCACACTCCCTGCAGCCTCCTGTGTAGCAGGCCCAAAAAAGGCTCAATGGCTAGTGTATATAACTGCCCCGATAGAGGGCATCCTTGTCTGATGCCCCGTCTCACCCAGACTGGCCTACTGAGCCCCCCTCCCAACTTGACCCCAGCATACAACATCTTCACAAAGGTCAAAAACCTTTCCTCAAACCCAAACACAGACATCACATTAAACAGATACTCATGGTCCACTCAATCAAAAGCCTTCCCTTGTTCTAAAGAGACCAGTTCAAAGTTCACATTAGAACCTCTCGACAAGTCTAATATGTCCCTGATTTAAGAACAAGTTCTCTGTGATTGAGCGTCCTGGTATACAATATGTTTGGTCCTTATGTACTATCGAGTCCAGATGGGACTTCAGTCTGTTAGAGAGGACCTTGGCAAATATATTGTAGTCCGCACAAAGCAATGCCACAGGCCTCCAGTTCTTAAGTTCACACAAGTCTCCTTTTTTGGGCAGGAGAGTCAGAACCGCCCGACGGCAGCTCATCGGCAACTCTCCTACCCGACACATTCAAGCAACATGCAAAAGTAGTCCATTGACTCCCAGTGCACGACTGGGGGACATCTGGGTTACGGCCTCTGCCAGTTCATGGGACAACAGAGGAATGTCCATTTCATCCATCTGTGCCAGAGAGAGCTTAGGGAGTCCTGTGAACAAGACCTGAGCACACGTAGGATCACACATTTCTGCCCTATACAACTCAGTATAAAACACCACAGTCCCTTCCTGCATCCCCCCCACACTCAGTCTCTTACACTTCCCCACTATACTCTCCTCATCAACTAGCACAACCTGACTAGTCCCAGCCTCATCTACCCCACCATCTCTAGTCTGACTAGACCCAGCCTCATCTACCCCACCATCTCTAGTCTGACTAGACCCAGCCTCAGCTACACCACCATCCATAACCTGACTAGACCCAGCCTCATCTAGACCCAGCCTCATCTACCCCACCATCTCTAGTCTGACTAGACCCAGCCTCATCTACCCCACCATCTCTAGTCTGACTAGACCCAGCATCTCATCTACCCCACCATCTCTAGTCTGACTAGACCCAGCCTCAGCTACACCACCATCTCTAGTCTGACTAGACCCAGCCTCATCTACCCCACCATCTCTAGTCTGACTAGACCCAGCCTCATCTACCCCACCATCTCTAGTCTGACTAGACCCAGCCTCAGCTACACCACCATCTCTAGTCTGACTAGACCCAGCCTCATCTACCCCACCATCTCTAGTCTGACTAGACCCAGCCTCATCTACCCCACCATCTCTAGTCTGACTAGACCCAGCCTCAGCTACACCACCATCCATAACCTGACTAGGCCCAGGCTCAGCTACCCCACCATCTCTAGCCTGACTAGTCCCAGCCTCATCTACACCACCATCTCTAGTCTGACTAGACCCAGCCTCAGCTACACCACCATCCATAGCATAACTAGGCCCAGGCTCAGCTACTCCACCATCTCTGGCATGACTAGGCCCAGCCTCATCTACACCACCATCCCTGGCATGACTAGGCCCAGCCTCATCTACACCACCATCCCTGGCATGACTAGGCCCAGCCTCTGCTGTCTGCGTCTCATTGGCCCCCTGCAAGTTGACCTCAATTTCCCCCACTGGCGCTTGTACCCTCACCTTTTCTACGGCCTTTATGTGGGCACGCAAAGCTCTTATGCCCCCAAATCCCCACACTCAAAACACGGCTGTGCTGGCAAACCCTGCATAGAGCCCCACCCCATGCCTCACTTTAAAATGAACATTTAGCTGTTGCTCATTGTTATTCAGAAACATGAACACTTGCCTCTGGAACGAAACAACGTGCTTAACGGTATCTGCCTGAAAACCTGCCGACAGTACACAAAAACCGCTAGCAAACTTACCGAAACGACTCAGCTCTTTCCTGATTTGATCATCCGTAATAAACGGAGGCAAATTTGCAACTACCACCCTTGTCAAAGAGGGAGAGAGGGAGGGAGAGAGAGAGAGAGGGAGGGAGGGAGGGGAGAGGGAGAGAGGGGGGTTCTTGGTCCTATATGGGGGTGAGCGATGTGGGGGTGTCATGTCTCTGGCGGTGGAAAGTTTGTCTCCTGTTGGTACACACACCCACTGACACACACACACACACACTGACACACGCATGCACACACACTGACACACACACACACACTGACACACACACACGCATGCACACACACTGACACACACACACACACACACACACGCATGCACACATACTGACACTGACACACACAGTAACTACTCATGCAGAGAGAAAAATACAGACAAGAATATTACATGCAGACTTACAGTACACACACAGACTAATGAGAAAAGGAGCCTACAACACTAAACCCACACACAGACTGTCACACACTCCCTCTCCCACTCATAAACACACTAATGAGTGATTCAGAGACACACACAACCACCTGTATATTTACCGCTGGGTTGCTAAGGCCGTGTGTGTATTGGATGAAATTGAAGCACTAGAGAGTGTGTGTGTGTGTGTGCGTGTGCGTGTTTGTAGGCATGTGCGTGTGTGTTTGTATGTCCTGGCTGGCTGATTGCTTCACTAGGCCTCTCTGTAATGAAAAGAGGCTCAGTGTGGTACGATGTGCTCAGACATATTAAATGAATAGACCAGCTCAGCCCTTAGGTCCCCCAGTTTCTCTCTCACAGGACCAAGACAGCAAAACAAACCATCAAACTCCAACCAGGTAATACTCATTAGGCTGCCCTGGGTGTGTGTGGGTGGGTGTGTGTGGGTGTGCGTGTGTCTTTATGTGTGTAGTACATGACTTCAAGGATGGGAAAGAACCAATGATTGTACGAGAGAGAAAAGAGGAGGTTCTGCCTTTTCTTCTTTAATTTGTCTGGCTATTAGCATTCTGAACACGGCACTGGTAGAACGACAGAGGAAAGAGGAGAGGGAGAATGGAAAGAATAGAGCAAAAATAAGAGGAGGAGAAGACTGTATAGAGAAGAGGGGGAGAACATGTGAAAAGGGAGGTGTATAGGTTGGAGAGAGAGAGAAAGACAGGATGAGAGAAGACTAGGAGGAGAAGTCAAACTACACATTTAACCCTCGCAGGCTTCTGGCAAGCTGTAAATCAGTCTCTGTACAGGTCACTGCACACACACATATACACACATACACATATATACACACACTCACATATACACACACATATACACACACACATACTCACATATACACACACTCACATATGCACACACACTCACACCCTTTACTTATTCTGAAAGAGAGAGAACACATGGTGACATTTACTTCAACAGACATTGAGAGAGAGCCTGCCACCTCACTTATCAGACTAATACGATGACATAAAACCCCTGTCTGCCACCTCACTTATCAGACTAATACGATGACATAAAACCCTTGCCTGCCACCTCACTTAACAGACTAATACGATGACATAAAACCCCTGCCTGCCACCTCACTTAACAGACTAATACGATGACATAAAACCCCTGCCTGCCACCTCACTTAACAGACTAATACGATGACATAAAACCCCTGCCTGCCACCTCACTTAACAGACTAATACGATGACATAAAACCCCTGCCTGCCACCTCACTTATCAGACTAATACGATGACATAAAACCCCTGTCTGCCACCTCACTTATCAGACTAATACGATGACATAAAACCCCTGTCTGCCACCTCACTTATCAGACTAATACGATGACATAAAACCCCTGTCTGCCACCTCTCTTAACAGACTAATACGATGACATAAAACCCCTGCCTGCCACCTCACTTATCAGACTAATACGATGACATAAAACCCCTGCCTGCCACCTCTCTTAACAGACTAATACGATGACATAAAACCCCTGTCTGGCACCTCTCTTAACAGACTAATACGATGACATAAAACCCCTGTCTGCCACCTCTCTTAACAGACTAATACGATGACATAAAACCCCTGTCTGCCACCTCTCTTAACAGACTAATACGATGACATAAAACCCCTGCCTGCCACCTCTTAACAGACTAATACGATGACATAAAACCCCTGCCTGCCACCTCCTAACAGACTAATCGATGACATAAAACCCCTGCCTGCCACCTCACTTAACAGACTAATACGATGACATAAAACCCCTGCCTGCCACCTCACTTAACAGACTAATACGATGACATAAAACCCCTGCCTGCCACCTCACTTAACAGACTAATACGATGACATAAAACCCCTGCCTGCCACCTCACTTAACAGACTAATACGATGACATAAAACCCTGCCTGCCACCTCACTTAACAGACTAATACGATGACATAAAACCCCTGCCTGCCACCTCACTTAACAGACTAATACGATGACATAAAACCCCTGCCTGCCACCTCACTTAACAGACTAATACGATGACATAAAACCCCTGCCTGCCACCTCACTTAACAGACTAATACGATGACATAAAACCCCTGTCTGGCACCTCTCTTAACAGACTAATACGATGACATAAAACCCCTGTCGAGCACCTCTCTTATCAGACTAATACGATGACATAAAACCCCTGTCTGGCACCTCTCTTAACAGACTAATACGATGACATAAAACCCCTGTCGAGCACCTCTCTTATCAGACTAATACGATGACATAAAACCCCTGTCTGGCACCTCTCTTAACAGACTAATACGATGACATAAAACCCCTGTCTGGCACCTCTCTTATCAGACTAATACGATGACATAAAACCCCTGTCTGGCACCTCTCTTAACAGACTAATACGATGACATAAAACCCCTGTCTGGCACCTCTCTTATCAGACTAATACGATGACATAAAACCCCTGTCTGGCACCTCTCTTAACAGACTAATACGATGACATAAAACCCCTGTCGAGCACCTCTCTTAACAGACTAATACAATGACATAAAACCCCTGTCGAGCACCTCTCTTATCAGACTAATACGATGACATAAAACCCCTGTCTGGCACCTCTCTTAACAGACTAATACGATGACATAAAACCCCTGTCGAGCAACAAGCCTTCCAAATGACCTCTACCAGTGTCCACAGCCATGCTAGTGTGTGTGGATGGCACAGACAAGGGCATCAGTCTCTCAGGAGCAAATTGGTTCATTCATTCAAATGTAAGGCGCCTGTCTTCCACAATAGTAGCTGTGTTCTGCTGGACTGGGAGGGTACAGAAAGATGGCTAACATTGTCTATTCAGTTTAGCCTGTTTAGAGCAAAGCGGTGCTCTAACATGTTAATATGCTACAGAGCAGACGTGACCTCACTGACTAACCTCACAGCATCTCTCATCATGTTGTCCTTTCTCTTCTCCTACCCTCTCTCTCTTTTTCCTCTCTCCCTGGGTCACTACCCAACCATAGCACGTGTGTGTGTGTGTGTGTGTGTGTGTGTGTGTGTGTGTGTGTGTGTGTGTGTGTGTGTGTGTGTGTGTGTGTGTGTGTGTGTGTGTGTGTGTGTGTGTGTGTGTGTGTGTGTGTGTGTGTGTGTGTGTGTGTGTGTGTGTGTGTGTGTGTGTGTGCATTATTAGCTTGAGTCTGAATCAGTGTGAGAGACACAGATGGTTGCTGGCTGTATAAATGTATTTTTGCTGGGCTGAACTAAGCTCTGTGTCTGTCTGTAATGTTTGAGTGAGTGTGTTGAGCTGTATGGGCCCACTGTAGCTATCTCCGTCACTGTGTGTGCTTGACCCCAGTGGGAGAAAGGGTCATGGCTGGGACACAGTATACTTACAGTGGATGTACCCCATGAGCTGTACTCTGACCTCACTGTGTGTCTCTGTCTGTCTGTTGGATTGTGTTCACTCTACAAGTACTCTGAATATGCTTAACATGGACAGTATGTGGGTGTGTGTCTGTTTCTTTGACTGTGTTCACCCTACAAGTGCTGTAGAGTATGTGCTGTGTTGTATGTGGTCTTTGTGTGTGTGTGTGTGTGTGTGTGTGTGTGTGTGTGTGTGTGTGTGTGTGTGTGTGTGTGTGTGTGTGTGTGTGTGTGTGTGTGTGTGTGCGTGTGTGTGTGTGTGTGGTGTCTGAGTGTGTGTGTTCGTTGTAAGTGCTGGGGGTTGTTGGTCGGTCATGCTGGTGGCAGTCAGCATTACTCAGGGATGATTGGAGCGGGGGAGGTGGGAGGAGGAGGAGAGCGTGACGGAAAGATAAAGGAGATGGAGGGATGGAAGGGAATATGGAGAGTGTAGGACATGTTTGAAAGGGGGAGAGGGTGCGCGGAGGAGTGTAACACACAAACAGGGTTATGTTGTTAAATGAAGATGAACGATAGAGCGTGTCCCATGTGTAAAGGATAGATAGAGGGGATAAGGAGAGGGAGAGTGCTTAACGCCTAGCCAGCCATGAGGACAGGAAATGAGGAACAACCTGCTCACTCTGAATTCCTCCTACAAAATGGTTGGGTGTTGCATCATCGAAGGGGCAGGATCCTCGTAAGGTAAAACATGAAATGGACAGCACTCCAAAGGATAAATTATTAACATATTTATAACAAATGATTCAGTGCTCTCCATTTCGTTTTTCCTGCATCATAAGGAAATCCCATAATATATCTCTCTCTCTGCCATCCAGTACACGATGACATCACCTCTCTGAAACAGGGAGAGAGAGCATTTGCGTCGCCGCGGCAACTGCTCTCCTCCAGCTGTTGCCAGGCGCCAGTCTCCATGGAGATGGATGAGGGTGGGGATTAAGAGTGAGGGGTTGAAGAGGGGGTAGAGGTGGGGGTAGAGGTGGGGACTGGAGTAGGAGAGGGGGATTCTAACTACATAGCTATGTGTGTGACACGTGTGTGTTTTGCCGTGTGTGTAGAACGTCATCAGATGATGTCATTATGTATAATGGTAATGTTAATAAAGATTAAAAAATGCCTAATTGAAGTAGAGGGGGAATTAGACTGCTCCTTATGATAATACACTGACCTTTTGAACCACAGGAGATTGACCCGCTCGGTTCGTGTGTGTGGGAGAGAGAGAGGTGTGTGTGTGTGTGTGTGTGACTGTGTGTGTGTGTGTGACTGTGTGTGTGTGTGAGGGAGAGGTTTGTGTGTGTGTGTGACAGTAATAGGTAGTGTGTGATCTCTGTCTGAGGTATCTAATGGTGTACCCCCACATCCAAGAAGGGCATAACCATACACACACACACACACACACACCTCTCTCCCTATACTATAATCAGTCCTATGTAGTAATACAGGCAGTCACCAGGCCCATCACCCATCTCCCCTACTCCCCAGCCCTTCAGCCCCCCATCCAGGCTCCAGCCCCCCGTCCAGTCTCCAGCCCCCCATCTCCCCTACTCCCCAGCCCTTCAGCCCCTCATCCAGTCTCCAGCCCCCCATCTCCCCTACTCCCCAGCCCTTCAGCCCCCATCCAGTCTCCAGCCCCCCATCCAGCCTCTAGCCCCCCCCCATCAAGTCTCCAGCCCCCCATCTCCCCTACTCACCAGCCCTTCAGCCCCCCATCCAGTCTCCAGCCCCCATCTCCCCTACTCCCCAGCCCTTCAGCCCCCATCCAGTCTCCAGTCCCCCATCTCCCCTACTCCCCAGCCCTTCAGCCCCCCATCCAGTCTCCAGCCCCCCATCCAGTCCCCAGCTCCCCTACTCCCCAGCCCTTCAGCCCCCATCCATTCTCCAGCCCCCCATCCAGTCTCCAGCCCCCCATCCAGTCCCCAGCTCCCCTACTCCCCAGCCCTTCAGCCCCCCATCCATTCTTCGTGGGTGAACAGGGAGTACAGGAGAGGGCTCAGAACGCACCCTTGTGGGGCCCCAGTGTTGATCAGTTATTTTCCTGACACCACAGCCTCCGAGGTTGGGCCCCATCTCCCCAGCCCTTCAGCCCCCATCCAGTCTCCAGCCCCCCATCTCCCCCACTCCCCAGCCCTTCAGCCCCCCAGCCCCCCATCCAGTCTCCAGCCCCCCATCTCCCCTACCCCCCAGCCCTTCAGCCCCCATCCAGTCTCCAGAACAGCATTCCCCCATCTCCCCTACTCCCCAGCCCTTCAGCCCCCCATCCCTTCTCCAGCCCCCCATCTCCCCTACTCCCCAGCCCTTCAGCTCAGTTACCCCCCATCCATTCTCCAGCCCCTTTAGCCCCCCCCATCCATTCTCCAGCCCCCCATCCAGTCTCCAGCCCCCATCTCCCCTACTCCCCAGCCCTTCAGCCCCCCATCCAGTCTCCAGCCCCCATCCAGTCTCCATCCCCCATCTCCCCTACTCCCCAGCCCTTCAGCCCCCCATCCAGTCTCCAGCCCCCCATCTCCCCTACTCCCCAGCCCTTCAGCCCCCCATCATCCAGTCTCCAGCCCCCCATCTCCCCTACTCCCCAGCCCTTCAGCCCCCCATCCAGTCTCCAGCCCCCCCCCATCCAGTCTCCAGCCCCCCCCATCTCAGCCCCCCCTCCCCTACTCCCCAGCCCTTCAGCCCCCATCCAGTCTCCAGCCCCCCCCCCATCTCCCCTACTCCCCAGCCCTTCAGCCCCCCCCATCCAGTCTCCAGCCCCCCATCTCAGCCCCCCACTCCCCAGCCCTTCAGCCCCCCCCAGCCCCCATCCAGTCTCCAGTCTCCAGCCCCCCATCTCCCCTACTCCCCAGCCCTTCAGCCCCCATCCAGTCTCCAGCCCCCTCATCTGCCCTACTCCCCAGCCCTTTAGCCCCCCATCCAGTCTCCAGTCTCCCCCCCCATCTCCCCCACTCCCCAGCCCTTCAGCCCCCAGCCCCCCCCCTATCCAGTCTCCAGCCCCCCCCATCTCCAGCCCCTATCTCCCCAGCCCTTCAGCCCCCCCCATCCAGTCTCCAGCCCCCATTGCCCTACTCCCCAGCCCTTCAGCCCCCCATCCAGTCTCCAGGCCCCCATCTCCCCTACTCCCCAGCCCTTCAGCCCCCCATCCAGTCTCCAGCCCCCCCCATCTCCCCCCCTACCCCCAGCCCTTCAGCCCCCATCCAGTCTCCAGCCCCCCCCATCTCCCCTACTCCCCAGCCTAAGGGACACCCAACCCCTCCACAATAATAAAGCTTATGTGCTGTGTGACTGAACTAGTCCCTCTACTATAGTCTGAAAGCCTGTTAGGGCTTCTATCCAAGCCCTGCTTCAATACTGTACTGCCAGCACACTAAACCTATAGTATATTAGCTTAGAGCAGAGTATCTTGGCCATATACCACAAACACCAAACCTGATCCATTCTGTAAGTGACATTCGCCTGTAAGGTCTCATAGTCATTTCACACTGTTTACTGTATATGGTGGTAGGTAGCCCCGCGGTAGAGCATTGGGCTAGTAAGCGAAGGTCACTAGTTTGAATCCTTGAGCTGACGAGGTGAAAAATCGAGCGATGTACCCTTGAGCAAGGCACTTAACCCCGATTGCTCCAGGGTCATGGTTGATAATGGCAGACTCTGGCCGAGTCTCAGGTGGACTTGAGATATGCAAAAAACACATTTCCAATAAACATATGTGTCTTAATATACACAAATATAAGCACCCACCTAACTATTATTACTACTATACTCTCAGTACTGTTATTGTAACCAAACCAGTTCTGCCAGGGTATACTATGTTAGCCTGCAGCAGGTTACATTACAGCTGAATGCCACGCAGACAAGGCCTATTCAACTCCCTGTAGCTGCTGTAATCTTTAGAGTTTCTGCAGCTCTGATCATCACTGCTATGAATCACACAGTCAGTGAGTACACTATCAACTCCCTATCCAGACTCTATTTTCATCAAAGCCTTTGAGGTTTCTAGTTTTGCCTTACTCAACGCACATCAACCTGTAAGTGTCATTCAGCTGTCTCCACCCCTCTCCCCGGTGCTGTTCTCTTATTAAAACTGGGACGCTCCCATTCCTGAGGGTGTTTGTGTGGCTATTATTCAGTTTGAAAGTGGTATCAGTGCTCTAAACTGCAATAATTCTCCCCAAGAAACAGCACTCTGTGGAAAGATGGGGTGTGTGTGTGTGTGTGTGTGTGTGTGTGTGTGTGTAGAAGTGTGAGCAGTATGTATGTGTTTGTGTGTAGGAGCAGTGTGTATGTGTGTAGGAGCAGTGTGTATGTGTGTAGAAGCAATGTGTGTGTGTAGGAGCAGTGTGTGTGTAGAAGCAATGTGTGTGTGTAGGAGCAGTGTGTGTGTAGAAGCAATGTGTGTGTGTGTGCAATGTGTGTGTGTGCAATTTGTG
>NC_056451.1:22343228-22345728 GCF_018296145.1 Oncorhynchus tshawytscha
TGTGTGTGTAGGAGCAGTGTGTGTGTGTAGGAGCAGTGTGTGTGTGTGTGTGTGTGTAGGAGCAGTGTGTGTGTGTGTGTGTGTGTAGGAGCAGTGTGTGTGTAGGGGGCAGTGTGTGTGTGTGTGTGTGTGAGGAGCAGTGTGTGTGTTTGTGTAGGAGCAGTGTGTGTGTGTGTAGGAGCAGTGTGTGTGTGTGTGTGTAGGAGCAGTGTGTGTGTGTTTGTGTAGGAGCAGTGTGTGTGTGTGTGTGCAGTGTGTGTGTGTGTAGGAGCGGTGTGTGTGTGTTGTGTGTGTAGGAGCAGTGTGTGTGTGTGTGTGTGTGTAGGAGCAGTGTGTGTGTGTGTGGTAGCAGTGTGTGTGTGTGTTTGTGTAGGAGCAGTGTGTGTGTGTGTAGGAGCAGTGTGTGTGTGTGTAGGAGCAGTGTGTGTGTGTGTGTGTGTGTAGGAGCAGTGTGTGTGTAGGAGCAGTGTGTGTTGTGTAGGAGCAGTGTGTGTGTGTAGGAGCAGTGTGTGTGTGTAGGAGCAGTGTGTGTGTGTGTAGGAGCAGTGTGTGTGTAGGTGTGTGTGTGTGTGTGTAGGAGCAGTGTGTGTGTGTGTGTGTGTGTGTGTGTGTGTGTGTGTGTGTGTAGTGTAGGAGCAGTGTGTGTGTGTGTGTAGGAGCAGTGTGTGTGTGTGTGTGTGTGTAGGAGCAGTGTGTGTGTTTGTGTGTAGGAGCAGTGTGTGTGTGTGTGTGTAGGAGCAGTGTGTGTGTGTTTGTGTGTGTAGGAGCTGTGTGTGTGTGTGTGGAGCAGTGTGTGTGTGTGTAGGAGCAGTGTGTGTGTGTGTGTGTGTGTGTGTAGGAGCAGTGTGTGTGTGTGTGTAGGAGCAGTGTGTGTGTGTGTGTGTAGGAGCAGTGTGTGTGTTTGTGTGTGGAAGCAGTGTGTGTGTGTGTAGGAGCAGTGTGTGTGTGTAGGAGCAGTGTGTGTGTGTAGGAGCAGTGTGTGTGTAGGAGCAGTGTGTGTGTGTGTAGGAGCAGTGTGTGTGTGTGTGTGTAGGAGCAGTGTGTGTGTGTGTGTGTGTGTGTGTTTTGTGTGTGTGTGTGTGTGTAGGAGTGTGTGTGTGTAGGAGCAGTAGGAGCAGTGTGTGTGTGTGTGTGTAGGAGCAGTGTGTGTGTGTGTGTAGGAGCAGTGTGTGTGTGTGTGTAGGAGCAGTGTGTGTGTGTGGAGCAGTGTGTTTAGGAGCAGTGTGTGTGTGTGTGTGTGTGTTGTGTGTGTGTGTGTGTGTAGGAGTGTGTGTGTGTGTGTGTGTGTAGGAGCAGTGTGTGTGTGTAGGAGCAGTGTGTGTGTGTAGGAGCAGTGTGTGTGTTTGTGTAGGAGCGTGTGTGTGTGTTTGTGTGTAGGAGCGGTGTGTGTGTGTTGTGTGTGTGTAGGAGCAGTGTGTGTGTGTGTGTAGGAGCAGTGTGTGTGTGTGTGTAGGAGCAGTGTGTGTGTGTGTGTGTGTTTGTGTAGGAGCAGTGTGTGTGTTGTGTGTAGGAGCAGTGTGTGTGTGTGTGTAGGAGCAGTGTGTGTGTGTGTGTGTGTGTGTGTGTGTGTGTAGGAGCAGTGTGTGTGTGTGTGTAGGAGCAGTGTGTGTGTGTGTGTGTGTGTGTGTAGGAGCAGTGTGTGTGTGTGTGTAGGAGCAGTGTGTGTGTGTGTAGGAGCAGTGTGTGTGTGTGTGTAGGAGCAGTGTGTGTGTAGTGAAGCAGTGTGTGTTGTGTGTAGGAGCAATGTGTGTGTGTGTAGGAAGTGTGTGTGTGTGTGTGTGTAGGAGCAGTGTGTGTGTGTGTGTGTGTGTGTGTGTGTGTGTGAGCAGTGTGTGTGTGGTAGGAGCAGTGTGTGTGTTGTGTGTAGGAAGCAGTGTGTGTGTGTGTGTGTGTAGGAAGCAGTGTGTGTGTGTGTAGGTGTGTGTGTGTGTGTGTGTAGGAGCAGTGTGTGTGTGTAGGTGTGTGTGTGTGTGTGTAGGAGCGGTGTGTGTGTGTGTAGGAGCAGTGTGTGTGTGTGTGTGTGTGTGTAGGAGCTAGTGTGCGTGTGTGTGTGTGTGTGTGTGTGTAGGAGCAGTGTGTGTGTAGGTGTGTGTGTGTAGGGCAGTGTGTGTGTGTGTGTGTGTAGGAGCAGTGTGTGTGTGTGTGTGTGTAGGAGCAGTGTGTGTGTAGGTGTGTGTGTGTGTAGGAGCAATGTGTGTGTGTGTGTAGGAGCAGTGTGTGTGTGTGTAGAAGCAGTGTGTGTGTGTAGGAGCTGTGTGTGTGTGTTGTGTGTAGGAGCAGTGTGTGTGTGTGTGTGTGTGTGTGTGTGTGTGTGTGTGTGTGTAGGAGCAGTGTGTGTGTGTGTGTGTGTTGTGTGTAGGAGCAGTGTGTGTGTGTGTGTGTGTAGGAGAAGTGTGTGTGTAGGTGTGTGTGTGTGTGTGTGTGTGTGTAGGAGCAGTGTGTGTGTGTGGAAGCAGTGTGTGTGTGTGTGTGTGTGTGTGTAGGAGCAGTGTGTGTGTGT
>NC_056451.1:22350728-22423228 GCF_018296145.1 Oncorhynchus tshawytscha
TAGGAGCAGTGTGTGTGTGTGTGTAGGAGCAGTGTGTGTGTGTGTAGGAGCAGTGTGTGTGTGTGTGTGTGTGTGTGTGTGTGTGTAGTGAGTGTGTGTGTGTGTGTAGGAGCAGTGTGTGTGTGTGTAGGAGCAGTGTGTGTGTGTGTGTGTAGGAGCGGTGTGTGTGTGTGTGTGTGTGTGTGTGAAGCGGTGTGTGTGTGTGTGTGTGTGTGTGAGCAGTGTGTGTGTGTGTGTGTGTGTGTGTGTGTGTGTGTGTGTGGTGCAGTGTGTGTGTGTGTGTGTGTGTGTAGGAGCAGTGTGTGTGTGTGTGTAGGAGCGTGTGTGTGTGTTTGTGTGTAGGAGCAGTGTGTGTGTAGGAGCGGTGTGTGTGTTTGTGTAGGAGCAGTGTGTGTGTGTTTGTGTAGGAGCAGTGTGTGTGTTGTGTGTGAGCAGTGTGTGTGTAGGAGCAGTGTGTTGTGTGTGTGTAGAAGCAGTGTGTGTGTGTGTGTGTAGAAGCAGTGTGTGTGTGTAGAAGCAGTGTGTGTGTGTGTGTAGAAGCAGTGTGTGTGTGTGTGTGTGTGTGTGTGTGTGTGTGTGTAGAAGCAGTGTGTGTGTGTGTGTGTGTGTGTGTGTAGGAGCAGTGTGTGTGTGTGTGTGTGTTTGTGTAGGAGCAGCTGTGTGGGTGTAGGTGTGTGTGTGTGTGTAGGAGCAGTGTGTGTGTGTGTGTGTGTGTGCAGTGTGTGTGTAGGAGCAGTGTGTGTGTGTGTGTGTGTAGGAGCAGTGTGTGTGTGTAGGAGCAGTGTGTGTGTGTGTGTGTGTGTGTGTAGGGGTGTGTGTGTGTGTGTGTGTGTGTGTGTGTGTAGGAGCAAGTGTGTGTGTGTGTGTGTGTAGGAGCAGTGTGTGTGTGTGTGTGTGTGTAGGAGCAGTGTGTGTGTGTGTGTGTGTAGGAGCAGTGTGTGTGTGTGTGTAAGCAAGTGTGTGTGTAGGAGTGTGTGTGTAAAAGGAGCAGTGTGTGTGTGGAGCAGTGTGTGTGTGTGTGTGTAGGAGCAGTGTGTGTGTGTAGTGTGTGTAGGAGCAGTGTGTGTGTGTGTGTGTGTGGAAGCAGTGTGTGTGTGTGTATGAGTGTGTGCAGTGTGTGTGTGTAGGAGCAGTGTGTGTGTGTGTGTGTGTGTGTGTGTGTGTGTAGAAGCAGTGTGTGTGTGTTTGTGTGTGTGTGTGTAGGAGCAGTGTGTGTGTGTGTGTAGGAGCAGTGTGTGTGTGTATGTGTAGGAGCAGTGTGTGTGTGTGTGTAGAAGTGTGTGTGTGTGTGTGCGTGTGTGTGTGTGTGTAGGAGCAGTGTGTGTGTGTGTGTGTGTGTGTGTGTGTAGGAGCAGTGTGTGTGTGTATGAGTGTAGGAGCAGTGTGTTTGTGTAGAAGCAGTGTGTGTGTTTGTGTGTAGGAGCAGTGTGTGTGTGTGTGTGTAGGAGCAGTGTGTGTGTGTGTGTGTGTGTGTAGGAGCAGTGTGTGTGTGTGTGTGTGTGTGTAGGAGTAGTGTGTGTGTGTGTGTGTGTGTGTGTGGAGCAGTGTGTGTGTGTGTGTGTAGGAGCAGTGTGTGTGTGTGTGTGTGTGTGTGTGTAGGAGCAGTGTGTTTGTGTGTGTGTAGGAGCAGTGTGTGTGTGTAGTGTGTGTGTGTAGGAGCAGTGTGTGTGTGTGTGTGTGTGAGGCAGTGTTTGTGTAGGAGCAGTGTGTGTGTGTTGTGTGTGTGTGTAGGAGCAGGTGTGTGTGTGTGTGTGTGTGTGTGTGTGTTTGTGTAGGAGCAGTGTGTGTGTTTGTGTAGGAGCAGTGTGTGTGTGTGTGTGTGTGTGTGTAGGAGCAGTGTGTGTGTGTGTGTAGGTGCAGTGTGTGTGTGTGTGTGTGTGTGTGTAGGAGCAGTGTGTGTGTGTGTGTGTGTAGGAGCAGTGTGTGTGTGTGTGTGTGTAGGAGCAGTGTGTTTGTGTAGAAGCAGTGTGTGTTGTGTGTAGGAGCAGTGTGTGTGTGTGTGTAGGAGCAGTGTGTGTGTTTGTGTAGGAGCAGTGTGTGTGTGTGTGTGTGTAGGAGCAGTGTGTGTGTGTGTGTTTGTGTGTGTGTGTGTGTGTGTGTGTGGAGCAGTGTGTGTGTGTGTGTGTGTGTTTGTGTAGGCAGTGTGTGTGTGTGTGTGTAGGAGCAGTGTGTGTGTGTGTGTAGGAGGCAGTGTGTGTGTGTGTGTGTAGGAGCAGTGTGTGTGTTTGTGTAGGAGCAGTGTGTGTGTGTGTGTGTGTAGGAGCAGTGTGTGTGTGTGTGTAGGAGCAGTGTGTGTGTTTGTGTAGGAGCAGTGTGTGTTGTGTGTGGAGCAGTGTGTGTAGGAGCAGTGTGTGTGTGTTTGTGTAGGAGGAGTGTGTGTGTTTGTGTAGGAGCAGTGTGTGTGTTTGTGTAGGAGCAGTGTGTGTCTGTGTGTGTGTGTGTGAGCAGTGTGTGTGTTTGTGTAGGAGCGGTGTGTGTAGGAGCAGTGTGTGTGTGAGGAGCGTGTGTGTTTGTGTAGGAGCAGGTGTGTGTGTGTGTGTGTGTAGGAGCAGTGTGTGTGTGTGTGTGTGTGTGTGTAGGAGCAGTGTGTGTGTGTGTGTGTAGGAGCAGTGTGTGTGTGTGTGTGTGTGTGTAGGAGCAGTTTGTGTGTGTGTGTGTGTTTGTGTAGGAGCAGTGTGTGTGTGTTTGTGTAGGAGCAGTGTGTGTGTGTGTGTGTAGGAGCAGGTGTGTGTGTGTAGGAGCAGTGTGTGTGTGTGTGTGTGTGTGTGTGTAGGAGCAGTGTGTGTGTGTGTGTGTAGGAGCAGTGTGTGTGTGTGTAGGAGCAGTGTGTGTGTGTGTGTGTGTGTGTGTGTGTAGGAGCAGTGTGTGTGTGTGTGTAGGAGCAGTGTGTGTGTGTGTAGTGTGTGTGTGTAGGTGTGTGTGTGTGTGTGTAGGAGCAGTGTGTGTGTGTGTGTGTGTGTAGGAGCAGTGTGTGTGTGTGTTGTGTAGGAGCAGTGTGTGTGTGTGTGTGTGTGTGCAGTGTGTGTGTGTGTGTGTGAGCAGTGTAGCAGTGTGTGTGTGTTTGTGTAGGAGCGGTGTGTGTGTTGTGTAGGTGTGTGTGTGTGTAGGAGCAGTGTGTGTGTGTGTAGGAGCAGTGTGTGTGTGTGTGTGTGTGTGTGTGTAGGAGCAGTGTGTGTGTGTGTGTGTGTGTGTAGGAGCAGTGTGTGTGTGTGTGTGTGTGTGTGTGTGTAGGAGCAGTGTGTGTGTGTTTGTGTAGGAGCAGTGTGTGTGTGTGTGTGTGTGTGTGTGTGTGTAGGAGCAGTGTGTGTGTGTGTGTGTTGTGTGTAGGAGCGGTGTGTGTGTTTGTGTAGGAGCGGTGTGTGTGTGTGTGTGTGTGTGTGTGTAGGAGCAGTGTGTGTTTTTGTGTAGGGCAGTGTGTGTTTGTGTAGGAGCAGTGTGTGTGTGTGTAGGAGCGTTAGGAGCAGTGTGTTTGTGTAGGAGCAGTGTGTGTGTGTGTGTTGTGTGTAGGAGCAGTGTGTGTGTGTGTGTGTGTGTGTGTGTGTAGGAGCAGTGTGTGTGTGTGTGTGTAGGAGCAGTGTGTGTGTTTTGTGTAGGAGCAGTGTGTTGTTTGTGTAGGAGCGGTGTGTGTGTGTGTGTGTGTGTGTGTGTAGGAGGAGCGTTGTGTGTTTTTGTGTAGGAGCGGTTTGTGTAGGAGCAGTGTGTGTGTGTAGGAGCGTTGGGGGGGTGTTTGTGTAGGAGCGGTGTGTGTGTGTTTGTGTAGGAGCAGTGTGTGTGTGTTTGTGTGTGTGTGTGTGTTTGTGTAGGAGCGTGTGTGTGTGTGTGTAGGAGCAGTGTGTGTGTGTAGGAGCAGTGTGTGTGTTTTGTGTAGGAACGGTTTGTGTAGGAGCAGTGTGTGTGTAGGAGCGTTGGGGGTGTTTGTGTAGGAGCGGTGTGTGTGTGTTTGTGTAGGAGCAGTGTGTGTGTGTGTGTGTGTGTGTGTAGGAGCGGTGTGTGTGTGTGTGTAGGAGCGGTGTGTGTTTTTGTGTAGGAACAGTTTTGTAGGAGCAGTGTTTGTGTTAGGAGCAGCGGTGTGTGTGTGTTTGTTAGGAGCAGTGTGTGTGTGTGTGTGTGTGTGTTTGTGTAGGAGCGGTGTGTGTGTGTGTTTGTGTAGGAGCAGTGTGTGTTTGTGTGTGTGTGTAGGAGCGGTGTGTGTGTGTGTGTGTGTGTGTGTGTGTTTGTGTGTAGGAGCAGTTTGTTTGTGTAGGAGCAGTGTGTGTTTGTGTAGGAGCAGTGTGTGTAGGAGCGGTGTGTGTGTGTGTGTAGGAGCAGTGTGTGTGTGTGTAGGAGCAGTGTGTGTGTGTGTAGGAGCGGTGAGGGTTTATGCTGCTAAAATCAAATCAGCCAGTAATATATTGGTCGGTTTGTGCTGTAATCAGAAACACCGTCTGGCTGGCTGGGTGAAGTAGTGTTTATCCTGAGGAGAATCATTACAGTGTTATAAGTGACTGACTAACACTAGCAGCTGTGTTATGTCTGACTTGTTTGGTCCTTTTGTACTCACCAACAATGCATTACTAAATGTTTGTTTATGTGTGTCGGGTGGGTGGTTGTGGGTGAGGGGAGTGGGTGGGTGTGTGTCAGGTTGTGGGTGGGTGTAAGGGGGTGTGGTGGTGGTGGGGGTGTGTGTCAGGTTGTGGGTGGGTGTGTGTCTGGTTGTGGGTGGGTGTGTGTCAGGTTGTGGATGGGTGTGTGTCGGGTTGTTGATGGGTAAGTGTGTTTGTGTCGGGTTGTGGGTGGGTGGGTGTCAGGTTGTGGGTGGGTGTAAGGGGGTGGTGGTGGGGGTGTGTGTCAGGTTGTGGGTGGGTGTGTGTCTGGTTGTGGGTGGGTGTGTGTCAGGTTGTGGGTGGGTGTGTGTCGGGTTGTGGGTGGGTAAGTGTGTTTGTGTCGGGTTGTGGGTGGGTGGGTGTGTGTCAGGTGGTGGTTGGGTGTGTGTCTGGTTGTGGGTGGGTGGGTGTGTGTCAGGTGGTGGGTGTGTGTCTGGTTGTGGGTGGGTGTGTGTCAGGTTGTGGGTAGGTGTGTCAGGTTGTGGGTGGGTGTGTGTCTGGTTGTGGGTGGGTGTGTGTCAGGTTGTGGGTGGGTGTGTGTCTGGTTGTGGGTGGGTAAGTGTGTTTGTGTCGGGTTGTGGGTGGGTGGGTTGTGTCAGGTGGTGGTTGGGTGTGTGTCAGGTTGTGGGTGGGCGTGTGTGGTTGTGGGTGGGTGTGTGTCAGGTTGTGGGTGGGTGTGTGTCAGGTTTTGGGTGGGTGTGTGTCAGGTTGTGGGTGGGTGTGTGTCAGGTTGTGGGTGGGTGTGTCTGGTTGTGGGTGGGTGTGTGTCTGGTTGTGGGTGGGTAAGTGTGTTTGTGTCGGGTTGTGGGTGGGTGGGTTTGTGTCAGGTGGTGGTTGGGTGTGTGTCAGGTTGTGGGTGGGTGTGTGTGGTTGTGGGTGGGTGTGTGTCTGGTTGTGGGTGGGTGTGTGTCTGGTTGTGGGTGGGTGTGTGTCTGGTTGTGGGTGGGTGTGTGTCAGGTTGTGGGTGGGTGTGTGTCAGGTTGTGGGTGGGTGTGTGTCAGGTTGTGGGTGGGTGTGTGTCAGGTTGTGGGTTGGTGTGTGTCAGGTTGTGGGTGGGCGTGTGTCTGGTTGTGGTTGGGCGTGTGTCAGGTTGTGGTTGGGTGTGTGTCAGGTTGTGGGTGGGCGTGTGTCAGGTTGTGGGTGGGCGTGTGTGGTTGTGGGTGGGTGTGTGTCTGGTTGTGGGTGGGTGTGTGTCTGGTTGTGGGTGGGTGTGTGTGTGTCTGGTTGTGGGTGGGTGTGTGTCTGGTTGTGGGTGGGTGTGTGTCAGGTTGTGGGTGGGTGTGTGTCAGGTTGTGGGTGGGCGTGTGTCTGGTTGTGGGTGGGCGTGTGTCTGGTTGTGGGTGGGCGTGTGTCTGGTTGTGGGTGGGTGTGTGTCGGGTTGTGGGTGGGTGTGTGTCGGGTTGTGGGTGGGCGTGTGTCAGGTTGTGGGTGGGCGTGTGTGGTTGTGGGTGGTTGTGGGTGGGTGTGTGTCTGGTTGTGGGTGGGTGTGTGTCTGGTTGTGGGTGGGTGTGTGTCTGGTTGTGGGTGGGTGTGTGTCTGGTTTGGGTGGGTGTGTGTCAGGTTGTGGGTTGGTGTGTGTCAGGTTGTGGGTGGGCGTGTGTCTGGTTGTGGGTGGGCGTGTGTCTGGTTGTGGGTGGGCATGTGTCTGGTTGTGGGTGGGTGTGTGTCGGGTTGTGGGTGGGTGTGTGTCGGGTTGTGGGTGGGTAAGTGTGTTTGTGTCGGGTTGTGGGTGGGTGGGTTTCAGGTGGTGGTTGGGTGTGTGTCTGGTTGTGGGTGGGTGGGTGGGTGTGTGTCAGGTGGTGGGTGGGTGTGTGTCTGGTTGTGGGTGGGTGTGTGACGGGTTGTTGATGGGTGTGTGTCGGGTTGTGGGTGGGTGTGTGTCAGGTTGTGGGTGGGCGTGGGTGGGTGTGTGTGTGGTTGTGGGTGGGTGTGTGTCTGGTTGTGGGTGGGTGTGTGTCAGCTTGTGGGTGGGTGTGTGTCAGGTTTTGGGTGGGTGTGTGTCTGGTTGTGGGTGGGCGTGTGTCTGGTTGTGGGTGGGCGTGTGTCTGGTTGCGGGTGGGCGTGTGTCGGGTTGTGGTGGGTGTGTGTCGGGTTGTGGGTGGGTAGGTGTCTGGTTGTGGGTGGGTGTGTGTCTGGTTGTGGATGGGTGTGTGTCGGGTTGTGGGTGGGTGTGTGTCGGGTTGTGGGTGGGTTTGTGTGTTTATGTCGGGTTGTGGTGGGTGGGTGTGTGTCAGGTGGTGGTTGGGTGTGTGTCTGGTTGTGGGTGGGTGTGTGTCAGGTTGTGGGTGGGTGTGTGTCTGGTTTTGGGTGGGTGTGTGTCAGGTTGTGGGTTGGTGTGTGTCTGGTTGTGGGTGGGTGTGTGTCAGGTTGTGGTTGGGTGTGTGTCAGGTTGTGGGTGGGCATGTGTGGTTGTGGGTGGGTGTGTGTCTGGTTGTGGGTGGGTGTGTGTCTGGTTGTGGGTGGGTGTGTGTCAGGTTGTGGGTGGGTGTGTGTCGGGTTGTGGGTGGGTGTGTGTCTGGTTGTGGGTGGGTGTGTGTCAGGTTGTGGATGGGTGTGTGTCGGGTTGTGGGTGGGTGTGTGTCGGGTTGTGGTTGGGCAAGTGTGTTTGTGTCGGGTTGTGGGTGGGTGGGTGGGTGTGTGTGTGTGTCAGGTTGTGGGTGGGCGTGTGTCTGGTGGTGGGTGGGCGTGTGTCTGGTGGTGGGTGGGCGTGTGTCTGGTGGTGGGTGGGCGTGTGTCTGGTGGTGGGTGGGCGTGTGTCTGGTTGTGGGTGGGCGTGTGTCTGGTTGTGGGTGGGCGTGTGTCTGGTTGTGGGTGGGCGTGTGTCTGGTTGTGGGTGGGCGTGTGTCTGGTTGTGGGTGGGCGTGTGTCTGGTTGTGGGTGGGCGTGTGTCTGGTTGTGGGTGGGCGTGTGTCGGGTTGTGGTGGGTGTGTGTCGGGTTGTGGGTGGGTAGGTGTCTGGTTGTGGGTGGGTGTGTGTCTGGTTGTGGATGGGTGTGTGTCGGGTTGTGGGTGGGTGTGTGTCGGGTTGTGGGTGGGTTTGTGTGTTTATGTCGGGTTGTGGTGGGTGGGTGTGTGTCAGGTGGTGGTTGGGTGTGTGTCTGGTTGTGGGTGGGTGGGTGTGTGTCAGGTGGTGGGTGGGTGTGTGTCTGGTTGTGGGTGGGTGTGTGACGGGTTGTTGATGGGTGGGTGTGTTTCAGGTGGTGGTTGGGTTCGTGTCTGGTTGTGGGTGGGTGTGTGTCAGGTTGTGGGTGGGTGTGTGTCAGGTTGTGGTTGGGTGTATGTCAGGTTGTGGGTGGGCGTGTGTGGTTGTGGGTGGGTGTGTGTCTGGTTGTGGGTGGGTGTGTGTCTGGTTGTGGGTGGGTGTGTGTCAGGTTGTGGGTGGGTGTGTGTCTGGTTTTGGGTGGGTGTGTGTCAGGTTGTGGGTTGGTGTGTGTCTGGTTGTGGGTGGGTGTGTGTCAGGTTGTGGTTGGGGTGTGTGTCAGGTTGTGGGTGGGCGTGTGTGGTTGTGGGTGGGTGTGTGTCTGGTTGTGGGTGGGTGTGTGTCTGGTTGTGGGTGGGTGTGTGTCAGGTTGTGGGTGGGTGTGTGTCGGGTTGTGGGTGGGTGTGTGTCTGGTTGTGGGTGGGTGTGTGTCAGGTTGTGGATGGGTGTGTGTCGGGTTGTGGGTGGGTGTGTGTCGGGTTGTGGTTGGGCAAGTGTGTTTGTGTCGGGTTGTGGGTGGGTGGGTGGGTGTGTGTGTGTGTCAGGTTGTGGGTGGGCGTGTGTCTGGTGGTGGGTGGGCGTGTGTCTGGTGGTGGGTGGGCGTGTGTCTGGTGGTGGGTGGGCGTGTGTCTGGTGGTGGGTGGGCGTGTGTCTGGTTGTGGGTGGGCGTGTGTCTGGTTGTGGGTGGGCGTGTGTCTGGTTGTGGGTGGGCGTGTGTCTGGTTGTGGGTGGGTGTGTGTCTGGGTGTGGGTGTGTGTCTGGTTGTGGGTGTGGGTGTGTCTGGTTGTGGGTGTGTGTCACAGTGTGAAGAACGAGCAGAGGAGACACACTAGCGCTGACAGGCTTCTGTCTGTCTGTACTCAAAGGTCTGCGTCACGGATTAGCATACATATATATATATTTATATAGCTATTTTTCCCTCTCACTCACTCTCTTTATTCCTTATTTATTCGTGGGAGTTTTAAGCTAATTAGTTGGAGTCCAAGGGAACACAATAATTGCATCCTGGGGGAAAGGAGGATGGCGAGGGAGAAGTGGAGGACACAGTGTTTAGTTAGAGGTCTGTTGGGTAGGTGGCAGACAGACAGACAAGCAGACAGACACACATATGTGTCAGAGATTTTTGTAGATTTAACAATATCTTGAGAGGTGGGAGAGAGACAGAGAGAGAATGGAAAAGACACAGATAGATGCAGATGAAAGAGAGTGATGCGAGAGGGTATTGGCAAAATGATGAACAGATTGAACGATAGGAGGACAGAGGGAGAAATGAAAATGAATGAGAAAAAATATGAAGGTGATGAAAAAATCCTCTTCCTTGAGGGGGACTTTAGCACGACCAATCAATCATTGTATTAATCTCAATCCTTACCTCATCTTTCCATGAATCTGATCTCTGACCCCCCTCTCCCTCTATCATGCCCTCCCTTCATCTGTCTAACTCTCACAAACGCCATCTCTCATCTGTTCCATATCCTTTTCTATATCAGTATACCTTATTGGTCTATCCTTTCTGTCTGTCATTCTCTATCAGTATACCTTATTGGTCTATCCTTTCTGTCTGTCATTCTATATCAGTATACCTTATTGGTCTATCCTTTCTGTCTGTCATTCTATATCAGTATACCTTATTGGTCTATCCTTTCTGTCTGTCATTCTATATCAGTATACCTTATTGGTCTATCATTTCTGTCTGTCATTCTCTATCAGTATACCTTATTGGTCAATCCTTTCTGTCTGTCATTCTCTATCAGTATACCTTATTGGTCAATCCTTTCTGTCTGTCATTCTCTATCAGTATACCTTATTGGTCAATCCTTTCTGTCTGTCATTCTCTATCAGTATACCTTATTGGTCTATCCTTTCTGTATGTCATTCTCTATCATTATACCTTATTGGTCTATCCTTTCTGTCTGTCATTCTCTATCTCTATCAGTGTACCTTATTGGTCTATCCTTTCTGTCTGTCATTCTCTATCAGTATACCTTATTGGTCTATCCTTTCTGTCTGTCATTCTCTATCTCTATCAGTGTACCTTATTGGTCTATCCTTTCTGTCTGTCATTCTCTATCAGTATACCTTATTGGTCTATCCTTTCTGTCTGTCATTCTCTATCTCTATCAGTGTACCTTATTGGTCTATCCTTTCTGTCTGTCATTCTCTATCTCTATCAGTATACCTTATTGGTCTATCCTTTCTGTCTGTCATTCTCTATCTCTATCAGTGTACCTTATTGGTCTATCCTTTCTGTCTGTCATTCTCTATCAGTATACCTTATTGGTCTATCCTTTCTGTCTGTCATTCTCTATCAGTATACCTTATTGGTCTATCCTTTCTGTCTGTCATTCTCTATCTCTATCAGTGTACCTTATTGGTCTATCCTTTCTGTCTGTCATTCTCTATCAGTATACCTTATTGGTCTATCCTTTCTGTCTGTCATTCTCTATCCTTTCACTGTCTGTCCGATCTGTGCTCTCATGACACTGCAAAACAATGGACATGCAGTTACACTTACAAATCTGGAATGGGTCTTGATGCTTTTGTGTTTTCCACTAACTCAGCCGGACTTCTGTTCGAGTGGCTATTATGTGGAGCTGTATGGTGTGTTCTGTACCTACATTTATAAAGTGGAGCTGGACTGTTCTGTACCTACATTTATAAAGTGGAGCTGGACTGTTCTGTACCTACATTTATAAAGTGGAGCTGGACTGTTCTGTACCTACATTTATAAAGTGGAGCTGGACTGTTCTGTACCTACATTTATAAAGTGGAACTGGACTGTTCTGTACCTACATTTATAAAGTGGAGCTGGACTGTTCTGTACCTACATTTATAAAGTGGAGCTGGACTGTTCTGTACCTACATTTATAAAGTGGAGTGGACTGGAGCTGGACTGTTCTGTACCTACATTTATAAAGTGGAGCTGGACTGTTCTGTACCTACATTTATAAAGTGGTGCTGGACTGTTCTGTACCTACATTTATAAAGTGGAGCTGGACTGTTCTGTACCTACATTTATAAAGTGGAGCTGGACTGTTCTGTACCTACATTTATAAAGTGGAGCTGGACTGTTCTGTACCTACATTTATAAAGTGGAGCTGGACTGTTCTGTACCTACATTTATAAAGTGGAGCTGGACTGTTCTGCACTGGACTGTTCTGTACCTACATTTATAAAGTGGAGCTGGACTGTTCTGTACCTACATTTATAAAGTGGAGCTGGACTGTTCTGTACCTACATTTATAAAGTGGAGCTGGACTGTTCTGTACCTACATTTATAAAGTGGAGCTGGACTGTTCTGTACCTACATTTATAAAGTGGAGCTGGACTGTTCTGTACCTACATTTATAAAGTGGAGCTGGACTGTTCTGTACCTACATTTATAAAGTGGAGCTGGACTGTTCTGTACCTACATTTATAAAGTGGAGCTGGACTGTTCTGTACCTACATTTATAAAGTGGAGCTGGACTGTTCTGTACCTACATTTATAAAGTGGAGCTGGACTGTTCTGTACCTACATTTATAAAGTGGAGCTGGACTGTTCTGTACCTACATTTATAAAGTGGAGCTGGACTGTTCTGTACCTACATTTATAAAGTGGAGCTGGACTGTTCTGTACCTACATTTATAAAGTGGAGCTGGACTGTTCTGTACCTACATTTATAAAGTGGAGCTGGACTGTTCTGTACCTACATTTATAAAGTGGAGCTGGACTGTTCTGTACCTACATTTATAAAGTGGAGCTGGACTGTTCTGTACCTACATTTATAAAGTGGAGCTGGACTGTTCATTTATAAAGTGGAGCCTACATTTATAAAGTGGAGCTGGACTGTTCTGTACCTACATTTATAAAGTGGAGCTGGACTGTTCTGTACCTACATTTATAAAGTGGAGCTGGACTGTTCTGTACCTACATTTATAAAGTGGAGCTGGACTGTTCTGTACCTACATTTATAAAGTGGAGCTGGACTGTTCTGTACCTACATTTATAAAGTGGAGCTGGACTGTTCTGTACCTACATTTATAAAGTGGAGCTGGACTGTTCTGTACCTACATTTATAAAGTGGAGCTGGACTGTACATTTATAAAGTGGAGCTGGACTGTTCTGTACCTACATTTATAAAGTGGAGCTGGACTGTTCTGTACTGGACTGTTCTGTACCTACATTTATAAAGTGGAGCTGGACTGTTCTGTACCTACATTTATAAAGTGGAGCTGGACTGTTCTGTTCCTACATTTATAAAGTGGAGCTGGACTGTTCTGTACTGGACTGTTCTGTTCCTACATTTATAAAGTGCAGCTGGACTGTTCTGTACTGGACTGTTCTGTTCCTACATTTATAAAGTGGAGCTGGACTGTTCTGTACTGGACTGTTCTGTTCCTACATTTATAAAGTGCAGCTGGACTGTTCTGTTCCTACATTTATAAAGTGGAGCTGGACTGTTCTGTACCTACATTTATAAAGTGGAGCTGGACTGTTCTGTACCTACATTTATAAAGTGGAGCTGGACTGTTCTGTACCTACATTTATAAAGTGGAGCTGGACTGTTCTGTACCTACATTTATAAAGTGGAGCTGGACTGTTCTGTACCTACATTTATAAAGTGGAGCTGGACTGTTCTGTACCTACATTTATAAAGTGGAGCTGGACTGTTCTGTACTGGACTGTTCTGTACCTACATTTATAAAGTGGAGCTGGACTGTTCTGTACCTACATTTATAAAGTGGAGCTGGACTGTTCTGTACCTACATTTATAAGTGGAGCTGACTGTTCTGTTCATTTATAAAGTGGAGCTGGACTGTTCTGTACCTACATTTATAAAGTGGAGCTGGACTGTTCTGTACTGGACTGTTCTGTACCTACATTTATAAAGTGGAGCTGGACTGTTCTGTACCTACATTTATAAAGTGGAGCTGGACTGTTCTGTACCTACATTTATAAAGTGGAGCTGGACTGTTCTGTACCTACATTTATAAAGTGGAGCTGGACTGTTCTGTACCTACATTTATAAAGTGGAGCTGGACTGTTCTGTACCTACATTTATAAAGTGGAGCTGGACTGTTCTGTACCTACATTTATAAAGTGGAGCTGGACTGTTCTGTACCTACATTTATAAAGTGGAGCTGGACTGTTCTGTACCTACATTTATAAAGTGGAGCTGGACTGTTCTGTACCTACATTTATAAAGTGGAGCTGGACTGTTCTGTACCTACATTTATAAAGTGGAGCTGGACTGTTCTGTACCTACATTTATAAAAAGTGGAGCTGTACCTACATTTATAAAGTGGAGCTGTTCTGTACCTACATTTATAAAGTGGAGCTGGACTGTTCTGTACCTGGACATTTATAAAGTGGAGTTCTGTACCTACATTTATAAAGTGGAGCTGGACTGTTCTGCTGGACTGTTCCTACATTTATAAAGTGGAGCTGGACTGTTCTGTACCTACATTTATAAAGTGGAGCTGGACTGTTCTGTACCTACATTTATAAAGTGGAGCTGGACTGTTCTGTACCTACATTTATAAAGTGGAGCTGGACTGTTCTGTACCTACATTTATAAAGTGGAGCTGGACTGTTCTGTACCTACATTTATAAAGTGGAGCTGGACTGTTCTGTACCTACATTTATAAAGTGGAGCTGGACTGTTCTGTACTGGACTGTTCTGTACCTACATTTATAAAGTGGAGCTGGACTGTTCTGTACCTACATTTATAAAGTGGAGCTGGACTGTTCTGTACCTACATTTATAAAGTGGAGCTGGACTGTTCTGTACCTACATTTATAAAGTGGAGCTGGACTGTTCTGTACCCTACATTTATAAAGTGGAGCTGGACTGTTCTGTACTGGACTGTTCTGTACCTACATTTATAAAGTGGAGCTGGACTGTTCTGTACCTACATTTATAAAGTGGAGCTGGACTGTTCTGTTCCTACATTTATAAAGTGCAGCTGGACTGTTCTGTACCTACATTTATAAAGTGGAGCTGGACTGTTCTGTGGACCTACATTTATAAAGTGGAGCTGGACTGTTCTGTACCTACATTTATAAAGTGGAGCTGGACTGTTCTGTACTGGACTGTTCTGTACCTACATTTATAAAGTGGAGCTGGACTGTTTCTGCTGGACTGTTCTGTACCTACATTTATAAAGTGGAGCTGGACTGTTCTGTTCTGCTACCTACATTTATAAAAACTGTTCTGTGGAGCTGGACTGTTCTGTACCTACATTTATAAAGTGGAGCTGGACTGTTCTGTACCTACATTTATAAAGTGGAGCTGGACTGTTCTGTACCTACATTTATAAAGTGGAGCTGGACTGTTCTGTACCTACATTTATAAAGTGGAGCTGGACTGTTCTGTACTGGACTGTTCTGTCCTGGACTGTTCTGTACCTACATTTATAAAGTGGAGCTGGACTGTTCTGTTACTGGAGCTGGACTGTTCTGTACCTACATTTATAAAGTGGAGCTGGACTGTTCTGTACCTACATTTATAAAGTGGAGCTGGACTGTTCTGTACCTACATTTATAAAGTGGAGCTGGACTGTTCTGTACCTACATTTATAAAGTGGAGCTGGACTGTTCTGTACCTACATTTATAAAGTGGAGCTGGACTGTTCTGTACCTACATTTATAAAGTGGAGCTGGACTGTTCTGTACCTACATTTATAAAGTGGAGCTGGACTGTTCTGTACCTACATTTATAAAGTGGAGCTGGACTGTTCTGTACCTACATTTATAAAGTGGAGCTGGACTGTTCTGTACCTACATTTATAAAGTGGAGCTGGACTGTTCTGTTCTGTGGAGCTGGACTGTTCTGTACCTACATTTATAAAGTGGAGCTGGACTGTTCTGTACCTACATTTATAAAGTGGAGCTGGACTGTTCTGTACCTACATTTATAAAGTGGAGCTGGACTGTTCTGTACCTACATTTATAAAGTGGAGCTGGACTGTTCTGTACCTACATTTATAAAGTGGAGCTGGACTGTTCTGTACCTACATTTATAAAGTGGAGCTGGACTGTTCTGTACCTACATTTATAAAGTGGAGCTGGACTGTTCTGTACCTACATTTATAAAGTGGAGCTGGACTGTTCTGTACCTACATTTATAAAGTGGAGCTGGACTGTTCTGTACCTACATTTATAAAGTGGAGCTGGACTGTTCTGTACCTACATTTATAAAGTGGAGCTGGACTGTTCTGTACCTACATTTATAAAGTGGAGCTGGACTGTTCTGTACCTACATTTATAAAGTGGAGCTGGACTGTTCTGTACCTACATTTATAAAGTGGAGCTGGACTGTTCTGCATTGGAGCTGGACTGTTCTGTTACTGGAGCTGGACTGTTCTGTACCTACATTTATAAAGTGGAGCTGGACTGTTCTGTACCTACATTTATAAAGTGGAGCTGGACTGTTCTGCATTGGACTGTTCTGTACCTACATTTATAAAGTGGAGCTGGACTGTTCTGTACTGGACTGTTCTGTACCTACATTTATAAAGTGGAGCTGGACTGTTCTGTACCTACATTTATAAAGTGGAGCTGGACTGTTCTGTACCTACATTTATAAAGTGGAGCTGGACTGTTCTGTACCTACATTTATAAAGTGGAGCTGGACTGTTCTGTACTGGACTGTTCTGTACCTACATTTATAAAGTGGAGCTGGACTGTTCTGTACCTACATTTATAAAGTGGAGCTGGACTGTTCTGTTCCTACATTTATAAAGTGGAGCTGGACTGTTCTGTACCTACATTTATAAAGTGGAGCTGGACTGTTCTGTTCCTACATTTATAAAGTGGAGCTGGACTGTTCTGTACCTACATTTATAAAGTGGAGCTGGTCTGTTCTGTACCTACATTTATAAAGTGGAGCTGGACTGTTCTGTACCTACATTTATAAAGTGGAGCTGGACTGTTCTGTACCTACATTTATAAAGTGGAGCTGGACTTTTCTGTTCCTACATTTATAAAGTGGAGCTGGACTGTTCTGTACTGGACTGTTCTGTACCTACATTTATAAAGTGGAGCTGGACTGTTCTGTTCCTACATTTATAAAGTGGAGCTGGACTGTTCTGTACCTACATTTATAAAGTGGAGCTGGACTGTTCTGTACCTACATTTATAAAGTGGAGCTGGACTGTTCTGTACCTACATTTATAAAGTGGAGCTGGACTGTTCTGTTCCTACATTTATTTATTTTATTTTATTTCACCTTTATTTAACCAGGTAGGCCAGTTGAGAACAAGTTCTCATTTGCAACTGCGACCTGGCCAAGATAAAGCATAGCAGTGTGAGCAGACAACACAGAGTTACACATGGAATAAACAATTAACAAGTCAATAACACAGTAGAAAACAAAGGGGGGAGTCTATATACAATGTGTGCAAAAGGCATGAGGAGGTAGGCGAATAATTACAATTTTGCAGATTAACACTGGAGTGATAAATGATCAGATGGTCATGTACAGGTAGAGATATTGGTGTGCAAAAGAGCAAGTAAATAAATAAAAACAGTATGGGGATGAGGTAGGTGAAAATGGGTGGGCTATTTACCAATAGACTATGTACAGCAGCAGCGATCGGTTAGCTGCTCAGATAGCTGATGTTTGAAGTTGGTGAGGGAGATAAAAGTCTCCAACTTCAGCGATTTTTGCAATTCGTTCCAGTCACAGGCAGCAGAGTACTGGAACGAAAGGCGGCCAAATGAGGTGTTGGCTTTAGGGATGATCAGTGAGATACACCTGCTGGAGCGCGTGCTACGGATGGGTGTTGCCATCGTGACCAGTGAACTGAGATAAGGCGGAGCTTTACCTAGCATGGACTTGTAGATGACCTGGAGCCAGTGGGTCTGGCGACGAATATGTAATGAGGGCCAGCCGACTAGAGCATACAGGTCGCAGTGGTGGGTGGTATAAGGTGCTTTAGTGACAAAACGGATGGCACTGTGATAGACTGCATCCAGTTTGCTGAGTAGAGTGTTGGAAGCCATTTTGTAGATGACATCGCCATTTATAAAGTCGAGGATCGGAAGGATAGTCAGTTTTACTAGGGTAAGCTTGGCGGCGTGAGTGAAGGAGGCTTTGTTGCGGAATAGAAAGCCGACTCTTGATTTGACTTTCGATTGGAGATGTTTGATATGAGTCTGGAAGGAGAGTTTGCAGTCTAGCCAGACACCTAGGTACTTATAGATGTCCACATATTCAAGGTCGGAACCATCCAGGGTGGTGATGCTAGTCGGGCATGCGGGTGCAGGCAGCGATCGGTTGAAAAGCATGCATTTGGTTTTACTAGCGTTTAAGAGCAGTTGGAGGCCACGGAAGGAGTGTTGTATGGCATTGAAGCTTGTTTGGAGGTTAGATAGCACAGTGTCCAATGACGGGCCGAAAGTATATAGAATGGTGTCGTCTGCGTAGAGGTGGATCAGGGAATCGCCCGCAGCAAGAGCAACATCATTGATATATACAGAGAAAAGAGTCGGCCCGAGAATTGAACCCTGTGGCACCCCCATAGAGACTGCCAGAGGACCGGACAGCATGCCCTCCGATTTGACACACTGAACTCTGTCTGCAAAGTAATTGGTGAACCAGGCAAGGCAGTCATCCGAAAAACCGAGGCTACTGAGTCTGCCGATAAGAATATGGTGATTGACAGAGTCGAAAGCCTTGGCAAGGTCAATGAAGACGGCTGCACAGTACTGTCTTTTATCGATGGCGGTTATGATATCGTTTAGTACCTTGAGTGTTGCTGAGGTGCACCCGTGACCGGCTCGGAAACCAGATTGCACAGCGGAGAAGGTACGGTGGGATTCGAGATGGTCAGTGACCTGTTTGTTGACTTGGCTTTCGAAGACCTTAGATAGGCAGGGCAGGATGGATATAGGTCTGTAACAGTTTGGGTCCAGGGTGTCTCCCCCTTTGAAGAGGGGGATGACTGCGGCAGCTTTCAATCCTTGGGGATCTCAGACGATATGAAAGAGAGTTAAACAGGCTGGTAATAGGGGTTGCGACAATGGCGGCGGAAAGTTTCAGAAATAGGGGGTCCAGATTGTCAAGCCCAGCTGATTTGTACGGGTCCAGGTTTTGCAGCTCTTTCAGAACATCTGCTATCTGGATTTGGGTAAAGGAGAACCTGGAGAGGCTTGGGCGAGGAGCTGCCGGGGGGCAGAGCTGTTGGCCGAGGTTGGAGTAGCCAGGCGGAAGGCATGGCCAGCCGTTGAGAAATGCTTATTGAAGTTTTCGATAATCATGGATTTATCGGTGGTGACCGTGTTACCTAGCCTCAGTGCAGTGGGCAGCTGGGAGGAGGTGCTCTTGTTCTCCATGGACTTCACAGTGTCCCAGAACTTTTTGGAGTTGGAGCTACAGGATGCAAACTTCTGCCTGAAGAAGCTGGCCTTAGCTTTCCTGACTGACTGCGTGTATTGGTTCCGGACTTCCCTGAACAGTTGCATATCCCGGGGACTATTCGATGCTATTGCAGTCCGCCACAGGATGTTTTTGTGCTGGGCGAGGGCAGTCAGGTCTGGGGTGAACCAAGGACTGTATCTGTTCTTAGTTCTGCATTTTTGAACGGAGCATGCTTATCTAAAATGGTGAGGAAGTTACTTTTAAAGAATGACCAGGCATCCTCAACTGACGGGATGAGGTCAATGTCCTTCCAGGATACCCGGGCCAGGTCGATTAGAAAGGCCTGCTCACAGAAGTGTTTTAGGGAGCGTTTGACAGTGATGAGGGGTGGTCGTTTGACTGCGGCTCCGTAGCGGATACAGGCAATGAGGCAGTGATCGCTGAGATCCTGGTTGAAGACAGCGGAGGTGTATTTGGAGGGCCAGTTGGTCAGGATGACGTCTATGAGGGTGCCCTTGTTTACAGAGTTAGGGTTGTACCTGGTGGGTTCCTTGATGATTTGTGTGAGATTGAGGGCATCTAGCTTAGATTGTAGGACTGGCGGGGTGTTAAGCATATCCCAGTTTAGTCCCTAACAGAACAAACTCTGAGGCTAGATGGGGGCGATCAATTCACAAATGGTGTCCAGGGCACAGCTGGGGGCTGAGGGGGTCGGTAGCAGGCGGCAACAGTGAGAGACTTATTTCTGGAGAGAGTAATTTTCAAAATTAGTAGTTCGAACTGTTTGGGTATGGACCTGGAAAGTATGACATTACTTTGCAGGCTATCTCTGCAGTAGACTGCAACTCCTCCCCCTTTAGCAGTTCTATCTTGACGGAAGATGTTATAGTTGGGTATGGAAATCTCTGAATTTTTGGTGGCCTTCCTGAGCCAGGATTCAGACACAGCAAGGACATCAGGGTTAGCAGAGTGTGCTAGAGCAGTGAGTAAAACAAACTTAGGGAGGAGGCTTCTGATGTTGACATGCATGAAACCAAGGCTTTTCGATCACAGAAGTCAACAAATGAGGGTGCCTGGGGACATGCAGGGCCTGGGTTTACCTCCACATCACCCGCGGAACAGAGAAGGAGTAGTATGAGGGTGCGGCTAAAGGCTATCAAAACTGGTCGCCTAGAGCGTTGGGGACAGAGAATAAGAGGAGCAGGTTTCTGGGCATGGTAGAATATATTCAGGGCATAATGCGCAGACAGGGGTATGGTGGGGTGCGGGTACAGCGGGGGTAAGCCCAGGCACTGGGTGATGATGAGAGAGGTTGTGTCTCTGGACATGCTGGTTGTAATGGGTGAGGTCACCGCATGTGTGGGAGGTGGGACAAAGGAGTTATCAGGGGTATGAAGAGTAGAACTAGGGGCTCCATTGTGAACTAGAACAATGATAACTAACCTGAGCAGCAGTATACAAGGCATATTGACATTTGAGAGAGACATACAGCGAGGCATACAGTAATCACAGGTGTTGAATTGGGAAAGCTAGCTTAAACAGTAGGTGAGATGACAGCTAATCAGCTAGCACAACAACAGCAGGTAAAATGGCGTTGACTAGGCAACGGGGCCGACAGATAAAACATAAACAAGCAGAATGGAGTACCGTTATTAATGGACAGTCCAGAGTGCATCAGCTATGTAGCCAAGAGATCAGTGTCCAGGGGGCAGCGGTGGATGGGGCAGGGAAGCTGGACTGGCGAGTGTTATCCAGGTTGAAAAAAAAAGTTAACAATGACTAAATAGCTTGTAGCTAGTTAGCTGGTTAGCTTCTGGAGGTTCTTGAGTGTGTTCTAAAAATTAAAAATAATAGCGATTCCGTATCACATTGGGTGAGGCAGGTTTCCGGAAAGGTATAAACAGATTAAAAATCAAGAAGAGATAGAAAGTAAATATGTGTCCGGTGAGTGTTTGGGACGCGGCGATTCAGACGGTTAGCAGGCCTGTGCTAACAAGCTAACAGTTCGTAGGCCCGGGCTAGACAAGCTAGCAGTTAGCAGGCCTGTGCTAACAAGCTAACAGTTCGTAGGCCCGGGCTAGACAAGCTAGCAGTTAGCAGGCCTGTGCTAACAAGCTAACAGTTCGTAGGCCCGGGCTAGACAAGCTAGCAGTTAGCAGGCCTGTGCTAACAAGCTAACAGTTCGTAGGCCCGGGCTAAACAAGGTAGCAGTTAGCGGACCGGGGCTAGACAAGCTAGCAGTTAGCAGGCCGAGTTTAGCAAGCAGGGAGATAGCGAGGGCTAGAGAGTTGGCCTTTAGGGGACGTCGCGATGGGGTGAGTCTGTTTATTCCTCTTCATGCGGTGACATCGATAGACCGGTCGTGGGCCCGGGTATTGTAGCCCAGGAGTATGCTACGGTGGTAGTACAGGTGCGCTGGCCGGGCTAGCTTCACGCTAAGTGGGTGGAAGCGCTAGCCAGGAGTAATCATCCGGGGTTGCGGTTTAGCTAGATAGCTAGTTGTGAAGATCCAGCTGAAATGTTCCGTTTGCGGTGGGAGTCCAGGGATGAATCCGGGATGAAAAATAAATAGGTCCGTTATGCTCTGGTTAGAGTCGCGTTGTTCGAGCTGGCGAGAGCTTTCCGAGCTAGAGGTTAGCTTAGCTGATGACCGGTTAGCTGAAGACCGCTAGCATAGCTGGTGGTTAGCCGGCTAGCTTCAGTTGAGGGGTTCCGGTTCCGAAGTAAATATAAATACTTTAGGAAAAATAGCTACATTGGGTGAGGCGGGTTGCAGGAGAGTATTTGGAAGTATTTGGAAGCTTAGGTTTAGCAAAATGTTTTTGAAGAAAAATATGTAAAAAAACGAAAAATAGACGATATATACAAGGGACACGACGAGACAGGGCGACTTACTGCTACGCCATCTTGGACATTTAGAAATGAAGTGGAGCTGGACTGTTCTGTTCCTACATTTATAAAGTGCAGCTGGACTGTTCTGTTCCTACATTTATAAAGTGGAGCTGGACTGTTCTGTACTGGACTGTTCCACACTGTGTGTGTGTGTGTGTGTCGATGAGGTCATTCAAGGACACGTCTGTAAAGGGTTTTTAACGATTTATTTTCCATTCTTTACCTTTCTCATTCTGTCTCAGTCTCTCTCTTCTGTCTGTATAATTGTGTTATATCATAAAACATGCTATGCAGTAGCCAGTCTGTCTCTCTCTCTTTTCCCTCCCCCTGTTTCTATTTTAAATCAATGAAATGCCCTAGCCCGTTCCTCTCTTTCCGTGTCCCCCTCTTCCTCTCTTTGTTGGTCCCTATCCCCGCCTCCCTCGCTCTCTGTGCCGAGGGTTTGTTCATTTTCATAAAGCTAGCTCTGTCTTACTCTCTCTAGCTTTTAAAATGTCAACTGGGAACCATAGAGCGAGACAGTGTTGGTTAGTGACGCACACACTGCCCCCCCTCCCCTCTCCCACACACACACACACACACACACACACACACACACACACACACACACACATGCTGTGTGTAATAACTGGAAAGACATCCAATTTCTGCCTATTTGACATGCCATATGTGTCCTCTATGGTAATAAAGCACAGAACAATTCAGTTATCTCTTCCGTGCCGCAGATTGATCTTAAATACCTCTGGATAATATCACAACATAACAGACAGTTCTTTTTAGGAACAATTTCGGTCTGTAATTCATCGTTCATCTTCCGTTTGGCTGTGGGAGGATGTGGAGATGGGAAGTGACTTGGTGATATTGTTTATTCTGGCATGTAATTTTTCGGAGTGGTGAAGCAAATGAGGAATGCTAATCGTGATTGTGGCAGAATTCACTTAACTAAAACCCCCATCCATCGCTTTTGTGTTTCATTAACCAGTTCAAATCATTTCCAAAACGTCAAATCTAGACAAGTGTTAAATTTCACAGCTACTTGAGGACATCTTCCCAGAGTCTGCTGTGTCTTAATGGTTGCTCTCAATGTAAAGAGCTTTGTGATTGACATCTGTAAATGAAAAGCGCTCTTCAAATGTAATTTATTATTATTATTATTATATTATTATGGAGATGATATGTAAATGTCTTAACTCCATCTGCTGAGGAGGGAGAGGCTGGCTGTTTAGTAGCAGCTGTGTTCGTGGGGTTATAGAGAAATAAATGGACAGTTCTTTGTCTAAAGAGGTCAACGTAATTGAACAACAGTCACAGGAAGTAAGGGGGAAGATATAGAAAGGTGGGAAATAAACAATTAAAGGGAATGGGGAAATGGAGAGAAGAAATAAATGTTTTTTTTTTAAAGAACTAAATGGAGGAGAGAGAGGAGAGTGTTATTTATGGTGAGTGTTTTGAAATCAGCGGTTTGGAATCAGGTGGGACCAAGAGGGGGAATGGGAGAATGATGGGGTGAGTGGCAGACAGAGGTAGGACTGGGCCATATGGCCTAAAAATGATATCTACATTTATTTTTCTTAATTATGGGCGATTCATGATATATATCTAGATGGGTTTTTTGTCTCTAAACAGGCTTTGTTGTACAATTGAAGGTCAAATAATCTAATGAATCCATGCCTTGTGAAATTATACCTAGGCTAAATGTAAGCTTCTCTATTCCAGTAAAATATTGTTTCAATGTGTTTCAGTCTCCATATGACTCATTCTGTTGGACCAAACCTCAAATGCAGATAGCGAGTTGAAAGCGCTTGTCAGAGAGGAAGAAGTGATCTCTCATTTTTGTTGTTATGAGTAGCAAGGGGAGTGGCTTGGTGTGTGGGGGAGTGGCTTGGTGTGTGGGGGAGTGGCTTGGTGTGTGGGGGAGTGTCTTGTGTGGGGGAGTGGTGGTGTGGGGGAGTGGCTTGGTGTGTGTGGGGCGGGGGGAGTGGCTTGGTGTGTTGGGGGAGGGGCTTGGTGTGCGTGTGTAAATGGAAAGATGCACAGTCTCAGCAAAAGAAGCAAAGGAGATGAGACCAAAAAGACAACATGAGAATAAGCGGACATAAACACTCATAAAAACGACAAATAAACAAAACCTTGATTCTTACAATACAGGTATTTGGAATACCATGCTTAAACATTAATTCAAATTAATCAAATTAATTTGATATATCACCCAGCCCTAGACGGAGGTCTGAAAATGGACAGGCACAGAGCGAGAGAAAGAGTGAGAGAGGGAATGAAGGGTTGACAGGAGGAGGGATTGGGAGTCTAGCTGGGGGGTGAACAGCCAGAAGCCAGGGGGTGAGAACAGTTGAGGACTGAAGAGAAAGCATGCTGGACAGGGTCACACCAGTCCCTCTGTTGTCAAAGTCAAATGCCGCTGGTCGCTCTGACAACATGCAAATGAGATGCAGATGAGCGGAACCTTGGGAGGAGGGCTGGTTGTCAGGGTGACATTGTCATGGCGACCCCCAGTGATGCGAAACGGAAGAACACAAGTGGAGGGGAGGGGTGGAGAGCGAGGGAGATGGAAAGAGTGATATTAGAAAAAGGGATGAAGGAGGACGAGCGATTGGACGATGGGGATGGTGAATGATATAATAGACCATAGGCTTTGACAGAGATACAACAGTGTGTAGGTTGATAGTAGAAGAAGGGAAAGTGAGGGAAGGAGGTAGCAACAAAAGAACATGACAGAATGATAAGGCAGTGACTAGCGAGGGTTGTTTTATACCTAAATGATTGACAGACTGAGGAGAGAGATTATAGAAGGGAAAACAAGAAGGAACATAGGAATGTTTGGGGGAGGATGACATGGTGATAGAGAGAGAGAGGGATGTTTATCATGATGCTCGGAGGGGTCTCAAAGGAACATAGGGGTGTGTGGGAGTTTAAGGAGAAGAAGAAACTGAACAGGAGGAAGTGAGATGAGGAGATAGAGAAGGAGAAACTCCATCAAGGAAGTGAGATGAGAGGAGATAGAGAAGGAGAAACTGAACAGGAGGAAGTGAGATGAGAGGAGATAGAGAAGGAGAAACTGAACAGGAGGAAGTGAGAGGAGAGGAGATAGAGAAGGAGAAACTGAACAGGAGGAAGTGAGATGAGAGGAGATAGAGAAGGAGAAACTGAACAGGAGGAAGTGAGATGAGAGAGAAGAAGAAACTGAACAGGAGGAGGTGAGATGAGAGATGAGTTAGGGGAGCAGTGTGCTGTGCGGGGCTGTGGAGCGAGGGAGAGGCTAGCGGTGGTCCCTGTTTTACAAATTGCCGTTTGAGACAAGAGAAGAGAGGGATGAGTGGAGGAGTGCGGCCAGCTCCAGATTGCTCACAGCGAGAAATGTTCTCTAGCCACTCTAAATGCATCATCAAACACACACTCGACACACTTCAAAACTATCAGACACACACACGCACATACTCTTATCTTGGTTCCAGTGTAATGACTGTAGGTGAAGGCATCATAAAATACCCATCTCTAGAGCCATCTCATCCCCACCTGCTGTCTCCTCTTTATCAGGTCTCAGCCTCAAACACACTATAACCATCACCATCACCCCTATAACAGACATCAGAACACCATTACCCCACCTCCACTCGATAACAGACATCAGAACACCATTACCCCACCTCCACCCTATAACAGACATCAGAATACCATTACCCCACCTCCACTCTATAACAGACATCAGAACACCATTACCACCTCCACTATATAACAGACATCAGAACACCATTACCCCACCTCTTCTCTATAACAGACATCAGAACACCATTACCACCTCCACCATATAACAGACATTGGGTATAAATAAAAACCACTACCTCTGCCCTCACCCCAGAACAGGCATTTAGGGATAAACGAAAAGCAACCCTAAATTTTTTACGCATGGCCTGTTTTAAAGCATGGATTTGACAAACCCTCTATACCTGTCCTACCCTCATATGACTGACACTGAAATAGGGTGCCATTCTTTTACAGTTATTATTGGAATGACAGTTATTATGGCACCAAAAGCAATACCTTTTTTTCTCCCTAGTTACTTATTGGCTGTGGTCTTTAGCTGGTAAATAGGCTTTTTGTTGCTTCCTCTTTTAGCCTCCTAAAAGCCCAGGACAGTGTGTGAAAGCTATGTGCTAATGGGCTAGGCCTTGAGAGATGGAGAATGTGTGAAGTGAATGCTATATTACTGCTGCTGCCAATGTTATTATTAGCCAAGCAGCTATTAGTGGAATTAACTGCAATTACACCTCCCTGCCTGAGGGGTCAGGGGGCACTGTACTCATTAGGCTGCTATTGTCCTGCACTGTTCCCAACACTGCAGAAAGACAATAATGAGGAGGGGGAGCCAGACAATAGAGGGAGAAAAACATCTTTTGTCTGCAGTTATTTCACTCTGTACAATGACTTTATTGTTTGTTCAGAAGGGGGAGAGGAGAGAACAAAAGAGGAGAAAGAGAGAAAGACCGATGGGCAGACAGGCGACAGAACACAGACGTTCCATGGCCTTAAATGGCAAATAATCAACACAGACAGAAAGAGGGAGAGAGGGATGGAGAGAAAGGAGGGAGAGTGGGCAGTAATTATGAGATTGGGGCATGTAAAGAATGTGTGGATTCCAGGTGCTCGGCGTGGTGTGTGTTCAACATTGTGTTTGAACAATACTCCCATTCCACAATGACATCAGTGGCCATAGAATTTTTTTAAACAAATAAATTGCAGAAAATGTTGGTCTTTATGATGTGTGTTCAGAAAGCTCCCTCTCAGCAACACACACCTCCCACCTACACATACAATCACTCTCACACACACACCACTTACACACACACACAACACACATTCACACAAACACACACACATATGTTCTCTGTCTGTCCCTTTGTCTCTGTGGATTGTGAATAGACAATAACTAATCGTTGTGACACCAAAAGATGACACATAATCCTCTCCCACTGGGCCTCCTCTAAATAGATGGCCCTCAACAAAATGAAACCTCTCCCACTAGGCCTCCTCTAAATAGATGGCCTTCAACAAAATGAATCCTCTCCCACTGGGCCTCCTTTCTAAATGGATGGCCCTCAACAAAATGAATCCTCTCCCACTGGGCCTCCTTTCTAAATGGATGGCCCTCAACAAAATGAATCATCTCCCTCTGGGCCTCCTTTCTAAATGGATGACCCTCAACAGAATGAATCCTCTCCATCACAGAGGTCTACGTGCTCCTCCCTCGTCTCTCTTCCCCCTCTCCCCTCCTTTACCTCAATCTGTGGCACTCCACACCCTCTCTCTCTATTGCTCTGTCTGCCTCTCCATTCCTCTCTCCCTCCCCATCTCCTTTCTCAGTCCCATTCAGATCTTGCTGAGAGCCTGATGATTCCATTGTTGCCAAAGTACTTCTCACACAGCTAAAAGCAATGGGAATTAATGACGTCTCAGGCCCAGCTTTCAATGGCCATCTCCTCCTCATCTCACATTCTCTCCATTTCTCTCCTTCCCCCAGAGGGCTCCAGATAAGGGATATATTTCCATGACTCTCTCTCCCTCTCTTCCTCTAATTGCCCTGGCTATCCCCTCTTTCTTACCCTCTCTGTTGATGTCTTTCTCTCTCTCTCTCAATCTCCCGATCTCTGTCTATCCCTACTTCTGTCGACTTCTCTATGTCTCTCTCTGATTCACCCTCATCCCTCTCTCTCTACTGTTTTATCTGTCGCTCCCCTCCCTCCCTCCCTCCCTCCCTCCCTCCCTCCCTCCCTCCCTCCCTCCCTCCCTCCCTCCCTCCTCCCTCCCTGACAGCAGGGATCTCTAGTCTCTGTTAGTGTATGGGGTGTCATAGTGAAGCTGCATGAGACTTCATGATATCTTAGGCACTGTGGGACTCAGGGACTTTCACACACACATTCTCTCTCACACACACTCTCCCACACACACACACACACACACAGACGGACACACGCACTAACACGGACACATGCACACACTCGCACTCCCCAGACCTCTCTCTGTGTGTCAGTGTGTTAGATCAGAGTCAGCAGAAACTACAGGGGTCGGCTCATATGGGGCTCTTTTGGCCTGAGGGAGAAACCTATCAGAAGAGATGATGATGATGTGTGTGTGTGTGTGTGTGTGTGTGTGTGTGTGTGTGTGTGTGTGTGGCAGAGAATACAAGTGAGATAGAGACCAATTACAAACAGATACAGAGATAGAGTCGACGCCTGACTCAGCATAACATTGCTATACTATTGTATTAGTGCCCGTGCAGAGGGTGTGGTCTGGGTGTGGTAGTGGGTGTGTGTATGCCTCAAGCTCAGTTTATATTATTTGTCTGCGTGTGTTATCACATTTTTGTGTGTGTCTGTGACTCTCTTTGTGTGTGTGTGTGTGTGTGTGTGTGTGTGTGTGTCTCTCATTGTGTGTGTATGTGTGTGTGTGTGTTATCAGTGTCCTCCCAGCACCTGCTATGCTCCTCCTGTCCTCTCCCTGAACTCTGGCCCAACGCTCACCACAATCACTACAGGACACAGCCAACATACTAATGACGAAGGGAGAGAGGGAGAAAGAGAGAGATGGTGACGGAGAGAGAGAGAGAGGGTGTCTATGATAGAAAGTGTGTGACAGTGTTAGAGATGAGAAGAAGAGAAAGATAGAGGGGAGGGGGAGCAAGGTGCAGGAGAGAGCAGGAGAGAGAGGTAGAGAGGAGGCTGAGAGAGTCAGAGAGGTAAAGACTGACAGTGTGATGGAGGGGGTAAGGGAGAGCAGAAGAGAGAGGTTGAGAGGAGGATGAGAGAGTCAGAGAGGGAAAGACTGAGACAGTGTGGCGGAGGGGGGAAAGGAGAGCAGGAGAGAGAGGTTGAGAGGAGGATGAGAGAGTCAGAGGGAATGACTGAGACAGTGTGGCGGAGGGGGAAAGGAGAGCAGGAGAGAGAGGTTGAGAGGAGGATGAGAGAGTCAGAGAGGGAAAGACTGAGACAGTGTGACGGAGGGGGAAAGGAGAGCAGGAGAGAGAGGTTGAGAGGAGGATGAGAGAGTCAGAGAGGGAAAGACTGACAGTGTGATGGAGGGGGAAAGGAGAGCAGGAGAGAGAGGTTGAGAGGAGGATGAGAGAGTCAGAGAGGGAAAGACTGAGACAGTGTGACTGAGGGGGGAAAGGAGAGCAGGAGAGCGATATGGAGATGGAGGGAGAGTCAAGGAAAGCAAAGGAAGAAGGGAAAGGGGGAAGGGGTGAAGGATGGGGGGTAGCAAAGTGATGAGGTGAAAAAGAAGTGCACACCATAGAGAAATCTAGATGATGGAAAAGACAGCTGAGGCACAGGAATAGACATGGATAGATAGGAGAGAGAGAGAGGGAGAGAGAGAGCGGAAGAGAGGTAGAAGGAATGATGGAAAGGTGAGAGAGTGAGGGAAAGAGGAGGAAAGAGAGGCAATGAGAAAGAATGGAGGGAGAGAAAGAGAATGAAAAGCAGAGCGAGAGAAAAAGTGAAGGATAGAGATACTGACATTTTCAGTGTTTGACCATATCTGCAACCCAAGCACCCAGTCCCCCACCCCTACCTTTTGATCACAGTGGTATCCCCCAAGGGAGTGGCTCACCTGATTGGCTGCCATTCAGGACGTGAGGCAGGGGTCTAGAGGTGAGGGTGTCTGCTGATAGGTTGCTAGGCGATGGATGTATGGGGAGTTGGCTCCGGAAAAAGGGTTAGAAGGATATTTGTGTATGTTTGTGTGTCTGCGTGTTTGTAAGTGCTTGTGTTAGTGTGTGTGTGCACAGATTTGTATTTGTAGCTAAGTGTGTATGCCAATGCCTGGGGGTGTGAGGATGTGAGTGATGGGAGGTGCCCAGCTGAGCAGTGTGGTGTGTGTGTGTGATTGGCTAACACAGGTAGAGGTGTGTAATCACTATCATTACCTCCCCTCAGAGGAATCTGCTATACTTTAGACTAAACGGAAATGATAGGAACCATCCCACCACGTCCTCAACACCACAACAATGAGTCAGAATGACAGTGTGTACTGTGTGTTCACTGTGTTTTCTCAGCGTGTGAGGGCATTGATGAGAGGATTATTACTTACATAGGTACTTACATTTGTCCTATTTCACACATGTACAAGTGTGTATTATATGCATGTGAATTTGGAAGTTGTTTTTTTTGCATATCCCCTGAGAGCTAGTACAACTGACTATCCTACCGATCCTTGACTTCGGCGATGTCATTTACAAAATAGCCTCCAACACTCTACTCAGCAAAATGGATGCAGTCTATCACAGTACCATCCGTTTTGTCACCAAAGTCCCATACACTACCCACCACTGCGACATGTACGCTCTCGTTGGCTGGCCCTCGCTTCATATCCGTCGCCAAACCCATTGGCTCCAGGTCATCTATAAGTTGTTGCCAGGTAAAGCCCCGCCTTATCTCAACTCACTGCTCACTATAGCAGCACCCACCCGTAGCAAGCGCTCCAGCAGGTATATCTCTATGGTCTCCCCCAAAGCCAATTCTTTCCTTCGGCCGCCTTTCCTTCCAATTCTCTGCTGCCAATGACTGGAACGAACTGCAAAAATCACTGAAGCTGGAGACTCATATCTCCCTCACTAGCTTTAAGCACCAGCTGTCAGAGCAGCTCACAAATCACTGCACCTGTACATAGCCAATCTGTAAATAGCCCATCCAACTACCTCATCACCATTTTGTTATTTATTTTATTTATTTTGCTCCTTTGCACCCCAGTACCGCTACTTGCACACTCATCTTCTGCACATCTATCACCCCAGTGTTTCATTTGCCATACTGCAATAATTTCGCCACTCTGGCCTATTTATTGCCTCACTCCCCTTATCCTACCTCATTTGCACACACTGTATATAGACTTTCTCTACTGTATTATTGACTGTATGTTTGTTTATTCCATGTGCAACTCTGTGTTGTTGTATTTGTTGAACTGCTTTGCTTTATCTTGGCCAGGTCATAGTTGTAAATGAGAACTTGTTCTCAACTAGCCTACCTGGTTAAATAAAGGTGAAATAAAAAATACAAAATTAAAGACGCCCTCAGAGAGTGTGGTCACGGCCAGGCATCAGCTGTTATTGACAGAGACCCTGGAGCAGCTAGGGGTAAGTGCCTTGCTCAAGGGCACATCGGAAGATGTTTTAACCTAGCCAGCTCAGGGATTCAAACCAGCAACCTTTCGGTTACAGGCCCAACGCTCTAACCGCTAGGCTACCTGCCACCCGAAGGTAAATATAGCAGTATTTTTCTCACTATTAATGACTCCAAACAGCCTAAGGCAGATGGATAAAACAGCCTAAGGCAGATGGATAAAACAACCTAAGGCAGATGAAGAGGGAGAAAAAAGCAAGCAGGAGATAGATCAGATTGATGCAGGCAGCTGTAGATACCTTGTGTTATTTTGTAGTGAAATATGTGGCAGTATTTTTGAGTGGTCGCGTGGGAGGTAGGGTCACCTTGGTGGGAGAAGGGCCCCTGGAATGATGCCTCTGTATGGAGTGTGAGGGATTAGAAGAGGTGAGAGACGTGACAAAGAGAGTGGTGACAGATTGTCATTAGGAAAGACAGCTGTCTTTTTCTATGGTGAATCTTATAATCCATAATCCCTGCACTCACACACACAAACATACAGACTTACTCAGTGCCACTAGGATGTAAAGATTGTGAGTAATTGAGCTGACATACTTACAGTATATTAACTTCAGTATATTAAAATGAACACTGCTTTAATAAGGAGAATGAGAGAGAGAGTGTGATCGTGAGTAATAAGAATGAACGAGGAAAGGGGAGAAAGAGAGCGAAAGAGAGAGTGAGGGAGAGAGAGTGAAGGGAAGAGTGAGTGAGTGAGATCAAGAGTAATAAGAATGAAAGAGGAAGGGGAGGAGGAGTGATAAGAGAGAGAGAGACAATGAGGGAGAGCGTCAGCGAGAGTGAGTGACAGTGGAAGGGGTCATGTGAGATTGACAGTGGAAGGGGTAATGTGAGATTGACAGTGGAAGGGGTCATGTGAGATTGACAGTGGAAGGGGTCATGTGAGATTGACAGTGGAAGGGGTAATGTGAGATTGACAGTGGAAGGGGTAATGTGAGATTGACAGTGGAAGGGGTCATGTGAGATTGACAGTGGAAGGGGTAATGTGAGATTGACAGTGGAAGGGGTCATGTGAGATTGACAGTGGAAGGGTAATGTGAGATTGACAGTGGAAGGGGTAATGTGAGATTGACAGTGGAAGGGGTAATGTGAGATTGACAGTGGAAGGGGTCATGTGAGATTGACAGTGGAAGGGTCATGTGAGATTGACAGTGAAGGGGTCATGTGAGATTGACAGTGGAAGGGGTCATGTGAGATTGACAGTGAAGGGGTCATGTGAGATTGACAGTGGAAGGGGTAATGTGAGATTGACAGTGGAAGGGGTCATGTGAGATTGACAGTGGAATTTATAATGTGAGATTGACAGTGGAAGGGGTAATGTGAGATTGACAGTGGAAGGGGTCATGTGAGATTGACAGAGAAAGGGGTCATGTGAGATTGACAGTGGAAGGGGTAATGTGAGATTGACAGAGAAAGGGGTAATGTGAGATTGACAGTGGAAGGGGTCATGTGAGATTGACAGTGGAAGGGGTCATGTGAGATTGACAGTGGAAGGGGTCATGTGAGATTGACAGTGGAATTTATAATGTGAGATTGACAGTGGAAGAGGTCATGTGAGATTGACAGTGGAAGGGGTAATGTGAGATTGACAGTGGAAGGGGTAATGTGAGATTGACAGTGGAAGGGGTCATGTGAGATTGACAGTGGAATTTATAATGTGAGATTGACAGTGGAAGGGGTAATGTGAGATTGACAGTGGAAGGGGTCATGTGAGATTGACAGAGAAAGGGGTCATGTGAGATTGACAGTGGAAGGGGTCATGTGAGATTGACAGTTGAAAGGGGTCATGTGAGATTGACAGAGAAAGGGGTAATGTGAGATTGACAGAGAAAGGGGTCATGTGAGATTGACAGTTGAAGGGGTAATGTGAGATTGACAGTGGAAGGGGTAATGTGAGATTGACAGAGAAAGGGGTAATGTGAGATTGACAGAGAAAGGGGTCATGTGAGATTGACAGTTGAAGGGGTAATGTGAGATTGACAGTGGAAGGGGTAATGTGAGATTGACAGAGAAAGGGGTAATGTGAGATTGACAGTGGAAGGGGTAATGTGAGATTGACAGAGAAAGGGGTAATGTGAGATTGACAGTGGAAGGGGTAATGTGAGATTGACAGTGGAAGGGTCATGTGAGATTGACAGTGGAAGGGGTCATGTGAGATTGACAGAGAAAGGGGTCATGTGAGATTGACAGTGGAAGGGGTAATGTGAGATTGACAGAGAAAGGGGTCATGTGAGATTGACAGAGAAAGGGGTAATGTGAGATTGACAGAGGAAGGGGTAATGTGAGATTGACAGAGAAAGGGGTAATGTGAGATTGACAGAGGAAGGGGTAATGTGAGATTGACAGAGGAAGGGGTAATGTGAGATTGACAGAGAAAGGGGTAATGTGAGATTGACAGTGGAAGGGGTAATGTGAGATTGACAGTGGAAGGGGTAATGTGAGATTGACAGAGAAAGGGGTAATGTGAGATTGACAGAGAAAGGGGTAATGTGAGATTGACAGAGAAAGGGGTAATGTGAGATTGACAGAGAAAGGGGTAATGTGAGATTGACAGAGGAAGGGGTAATGTGAGATCGACAGAGAAAGGGGTAATGTGAGATTGACAGAGGAAGGGGTAATGTGAGATTGACAGAGGAAGGGGTAATGTGAGATTGACAGTGGAAGGGGTAATGTGAGATTGACAGAGAAAGGGGTAATGTGAGATTGACAGAGGAAGGGGTAATGTGAGATTGACAGAGGAAGGGGTAATGTGAGATTGACAGAGAAAGGGGTAATGTGAGATTGACAGAGAAAGAGGTCATGTGAGATTGACAGAGAAAGGGGTCATGTGAGATTGACAGTGGAAGGGGTAATGTGAGATTGACAGTGAAAGGGGTAATGTGAGATTGACAGAGAAAGGGGTAATGTGAGATTGACAGAAAGGGTAATGTGAGATTGACAGAGAAAGGGTAATGTGAGATTGACAGAGAAAGGGGTAATGTGAGATTGACAGAGGAAGGGGTAATGTGAGATTGACAGTGGAAGGGGTAATGTGAGATTGACAGAGAAAGGGGTCATGTGAGATTGACAGTGGAAGGGGTAATGTGAGATTGACAGAGAAAGGGGTAATGTGAGATTGACAGTGGAAGGGTAATGTGAGATTGACAGAGAAAGGGGTAATGTGAGATTGACAGTGAAGGGGTAATGTGAGATTGACAGAGAAAGGGGTAATGTGAGATTGACAGAGAAAGGGGTCATGTGAGATTGACAGTGGAAGGGGTAATGTGAGATTGACAGAGAAAGGGGTAATGTGAGATTGACAGTGAAGGGGTAATGTGAGATTGACAGAGAAAGGGGTAATGTGAGATTGACAGAGAAAGGGGTAATGTGAGATTGACAGTGAAAGGGTAATATGAGATTGACAGTGGAAGGGTCATGTGAGATTGACAGAGAAAGGGGTAATGTGAGATTGACAGTGGAAGGGGTAATGTGAGATTGACAGAGAAAGGTAATGTAATGTGAGATTGACAGTGGAAGGGGTAATGTGAGATTGACAGAGAAAGGGGTAATGTGAGATTGACAGAGAAAGGGGTAATGTGAGATTGACAGTGAAGGGGTAATGTGAGATTGACAGAGAAAGGGGTAATGTGAGATTGACAGTGGAAGGGGTAATGTGAGATTGACAGTGGAAGGGGTCATGTGAGATTGACAGAGAAAGGGGTCATGTGAGATTGACAGTGGAAGGGGTAATGTGAGATTGACAGTGGAAGGGGTCATGTGAGATTGACAGAGAAAGGGGTAATGTGAGATTGACAGTGGAAGGGGTAATGTGAGATTGACAGAGAAAGGGGTAATGTGAGATTGACAGTGGAAGGGGTAATGTGAGATTGACAGAGAAAGGGGTAATGTGAGATTGACAGAGAAAGGGGTAATGTGAGATTGACAGTGAAGGGTAATGTGAGATTGACAGAGAAAGGGGTCATGTGAGATTGACAGAGAAAGGGGTCATGTGAGATTGACAGTGGAAGGGGTCATGTGAGATTGACAGTGAAGGGGTAATGTGAGATTGACAGAGAAAGGGGTCATGTGAGATTGACAGTGGAAGGGGTCATGTGAGATTGACAGTGGAAGGGGTCATGTGAGATTGACAGTGGAAGGGGTCATGTGAGATTGACAGAGAAAGGGGTCATGTGAGATTGACAGTGGAAGGGGTCATGTGAGATTGACAGAGAAAGGGTCATGTGAGATTGACAGTGGAAGGGGTAATGTGAGATTGACAGTGGAAGGGTAATGTGAGATTGACAGTGGAAGGGGTAATGTGAGATTGACAGTGGAAGGGGTAATGTGAGATTGACAGTGGAAGGGTCATGTGAGATTGACAGAGATTGAAGTGGAAGGGGTCATGTGAGATTGACAGTGGAAGGGGTCATGTGAGATTGACAGTGGAAGGGGTCATGTGAGATTGACAGTGGAAGGGGTCATGTGAGATTGACAGTGGAAGGGGTAATGTGAGATTGACAGAGAAAGGGGTCATGTGAGATTGACAGTGGAAGGGGTCATGTGAGATTGACAGTGGAAGGGTAATGTGAGATTGACAGTGAAGGGGTCATGTGAGATTGACAGTGGAAGGGGTCATGTGAGATTGACAGTGGAATTTATAATGTGAGATTGACAGTGGAAGAGGTCATGTGAGATTGACAGTGGAAGGGGTCATGTGAGATTGACAGTGGAATTTATAATGTGAGATTGACAGTGGAAGAGGTCATGTGAGATTGACAGTGGAAGGGTCATGTGAGATTGACAGTGGAAGAGGTCATGTGAGATTGACAGTGGAAGGGGTAATGTGAGATTGACAGTGGAAGGGGTAATGTGAGATTGACAGTGGAAGGGGTCATGTGAGATTGACAGTGGAATTTATAATGTGAGATTGACAGTGGAAGGGGTCATGTGAGATTGACAGTGGAAGGGGTCATGTGAGATTGACAGTGAAGGGGTCATGTGAGATTGACAGAGAAAGGGGTCATGAGATTGACAGTGGAAGGGGTCATGTGAGATTGACAGAGAAAGGGGTCATGTGAGATTGACAGAAGAAGGGGTCATGTGAGATTGACAGAAGAAGGGGTAATGTGAGATTGACAGAAGAAGGGTTAATGTGAGATTGACAGAGAAAGGGGTCATGTGAGATTGACAGAAGAAGGGGTCATGTGAGATTGACAGTGAAGGGGTCATGTGAGATTGACAGAAGAAGGGGTAATGTGAGATTGACAGAAGAAGGGGTAATGTGAGATTGACAGAAGAAGGGGTAATGTGAGATTGACAGAAGAAGGGGTAATGTGAGATTGACAGAAGAAGGGGTAATGTGAGATTGACAGAAGAAGGGGTCATGTGAGATTGACAGAAGAAGGGGTAATGTGAGAGATTGACAGTGAAGGGTCATGTGAGATTGACAGAGAAAGGGGTCATGAGATTGACAGAAGAAGGGGTAATGTGAGATTGACAGAAGAAGGGGTAATGTGGGGTTGACAGAAGAAGGGGTCATGTGAGATTGACAGTGAAGGGGTCATGTGAGATTGACAGAAGAAGGGGTAATGTGAGATTGACAGTGAAGGGGTCATGTGAGATTGACAGAAGAAGGGGTAATGTGAGATTGACAGTGAAGGGGTCATGTGAGATTGACAGAGAAAGGGGTCATGTGAGATTGACAGAAGAAGGGTCATGTGAGATTGACAGAAGAAGGGTCATGTGAGATTGACAGAAGAAGGGGTCATGTGAGATTGACAGTGAAGGGGTCATGTGAGATTGACAGTGGAAGGGGTCATGTGAGATTGACAGTGAAGGGTCATGTGAGATTGACAGTGGAAGGGTAATGTGAGATTGACAGAAGAAGGGGTCATGTGAGATTGACAGTGGAAGAAGGGGTCATGTGAGATTGACAGTGAAGGGGTAATGTGAGATTGACAGTGAAGGGTCATGTGAGATTGACAGTGAAGGGGTAATGTGAGATTGACAGTGAAGGGTCATGTGAGATTGACAGTGAAGGGGTAATGTGAGATTGACAGTGAAGGGTCATGTGAGATTGACAGTGGAAGGGGTAATGTGAGATTGACAGTGAAGGGTCATGTGAGATTGACAGAAGGGGTAATGTGAGATTGACAGTGAAGGGGTCATGTGAGATTGACAGTGAAAGGGGTAATGTGAGATTGACAGTGAAGGGGTCATGTGAGATTGACAGTGGAAGGGGTAATGTGAGATTGACAGAAGAAGGGGTCATGTGAGATTGACAGAAGAAGGGGTCATGTGAGATTGACAGAGAAAGGGTCATGTGAGATTGACAGTGAAGGGGTAATGTGAGATTGACAGTGAAGGGGTCATGTGAGATTGACAGTGAAGGGGTCATGTGAGATTGACAGAGAAAGGGGTCATGTGAGATTGACAGAGAAAGGGGTCATGTGAGATTGACAGAGAAAGGGGTCATGTGAGATTGACAGAAGAAGGGGTCATGTGAGATTGACAGAGAAAGGGTCATGTGAGATTGACAGTGGAAGAGGTCATGTGAGATTGACAGTGGACGGTGGAATGTGAGATTGACAGTTGAAGGGGTCATGTGAGATTGACAGTTGAAGGGGTCATGTGAGATTGACAGTGGAAGGGGTCATGTGAGATTGACAGTGGAAGGTGGAATGTGAGATTGACAGTTGAAGGGGTCATGTGAGATTGACAGTGGAAGAGGTCATGTGAGATTGACAGTGGAAGTGGAATGTGAGATTGACAGTTGAAGGGTCATGTGAGATTGACAGTGTAAGGGGTCATGTGAGATTGACAGAGAAAGGGGTCATGTGAGATTGACAGTGGAAGAGGTCATGTGAGATTGACAGTGGAAGTGGAATGTGAGATTGACAGTTGAAGGGGTAATGTAAGATTGACAGTGGAAGGGGTAATGTGAGATTGACAGTGAAAGGGGTAATGTGAGATTGACAGTGGAAGGGGTAATGTAAGATTGACAGTGGAAGGGGTAATGTGAGATTGACAGTGGAAGGGGTAATGTGAGATTGACAGTGGAAGGGTAATGTAAGATTGACAGTGGAAGGGGTCATGTGAGATTGACAGTGGAAGGGGTAATGTGAGATTGACAGTGGAAGGGTAATGTAAGATTGACAGTGGAAGGGTAATGTGAGATATACAGTGGAAGGGTAATGTAAGATTGACAGTGGAAGGGTAATGTGAGATTGACAGTGGAAGGGGTCATGTGAGATTGACAGTGGAAGGGGTAATGTGAGATTGACAGTGGAAGGGGTAATGTAAGATTGACAGTGGAAGGGGTAATGTGAGATTGACAGTGGAAGGGGTAATGTAAGATTGACAGTGGAAGGGTAATGTGAGATTGACAGTGGAAGGGGTAATGTAAGATTGACAGTGGAAGGGTCATGTGAGATTGACAGTGGAAGGGGTAATGTAAGATTGACAGTGCAAGGGGTAATGTAAGATTGACAGTGGAAGGGTAATGTAAGATTGACAGTGGAAGGGTAATGTGAGATTGACAGTGGAAGGGGTAATGTGAGATTGACAGTGGAAGGGGTAATGTAAGATTGACAGTGGAAGGGTAATGTGAGATTGACAGTGGAAGGGGTAATGTAAGATTGACAGTGGAAGGGGTCATGTAGAGATTGACAGTGGAAGTGGAATGTGAGATTGACAGTGGAAGGGGTCATGTGAGATTGACAGTGGAAGGGTAATGTGAGATTGACAGTGGAAGGGGTAATGTAAGATTGACAGTGGAAGGGGTAATGTAAGATTGACAGTGGAAGGGGTAATGTAAGATTGACAGTGGAAGGGTCATGTGAGATTGACAGTGGACGGTGGAATGTGAGATTGACAGTGGAAGGGTCATGTGAGATTGACAGTGGAAGGGGTAATGTGAGATTGACAGTGGAAGGGGTCATGTGAGATTGACAGTGGAAGGGTAATGTAAGATTGACAGTGGAAGGGGTAATGTAAGATTGACAGTGGAAGGGTAATGTGAGATTGACAGTGGAAGGGGTAATGTAAGATTGACAGTGGAAGGGTAATGTGAGATTGACAGTGGAAGGGGTAATGTGAGATTGACAGTGGAAGGGGTAATGTAAGATTGACAGTGGAAGGGGTCATGTGAGATTGACAGTGGAAGGGGTAATGTGAGATTGACAGTTGAAGGGGTAATGTGAGATTGACAGTGGAAGAGGTCATGTGAGATTGACAGTGGACGGTGGAATGTGAGATTGACAGTTGAAGGGTAATGTAAGATTGACAGTTGAAGGGGTAATGTGAGATTGACAGTTGAAGGGGTCATGTGAGATTGACAGTGGAAGAGGTCATGTGAGATTGACAGTTGAAGGGGTAATGTGAGATATACAGTGGAAGAGGTCATGTGAGATTGACAGTGGACGGTGGAATGTGAGATTGACAGTTGAAGGGTAATGTGAGATTGACAGTTGAAGGGTCATGTGAGATTGACAGTGAAGAGGTCATGTGAGATTGACAGTGGAAGAGGTCATGTGAGATTGACAGTGGAAGGTGGAATGTGAGATTGACAGTTGAAGGGGTAATGTGAGATTGACAGTGGAAGGGGTAATGTAAGATTGACAGTGGAAGAGGTCATGTGAGATTGACAGTGGAAGGGGTAATGTGAGATTGACAGTGGAAGGGGTAATGTGAGATTGACAGTGGAAGGGTAATGTGAGATTGACAGTGGAAGGGGTAATGTGAGATTGACAGTGGAAGGGGTAATGTAAGATTGACAGTGGAAGGGTAATGTGAGATTGACAGTGGAAGGGTAATGTAAGATTGACAGTGGAAGGGGTAATGTGAGATTGACAGTGGAAGGGGTAATGTAAGATTGACAGTGGAAGGGGTCATGTGAGATTGACAGTGGAAGGGGTAATGTGAGATTGACAGTGGAAGGGGTAATGTGAGATTGACAGTGGAAGGGGTAATGTGAGATTGACAGTGGAAGGGGTAATGTGAGATTGACAGTGGAAGGGGTAATGAGATTGACAGTGGAAGGGGTAATGTGAGATTGACAGTGGAAGGGTAATGTGAGATTGACAGTGGAAGGGGTAATGTGAGATTGACAGTGGAAGGGGTAAAGATTGACAGGAAGGGGTAATGTGAGATTGACAGTGGAAGGGGTCATGTGAGATTGACAGTGGAAGGGGTAATGTGAGATTGACAGAGAAAGGGGTAATGTGAGATTGACAGAGAAAGGGGTAATGTGAGATTGACAGAGAAAGGGGTAATGTGAGATTGACAGAGAAAGGGGTAATGTGAGATTGACAGAGAAAGGGGTAATGTGAGATTGACAGAGAAAGGGGTAATGTGAGATTGACAGAGGAAGGGGTAATGTGAGATTGACAGTGGAAGGGGTAATGTGAGATTGACAGAGAAAGGGGTCATGTGAGATTGACAGTGGAAGGGGTAATGTGAGATTGACAGAGAAAGGGGTAATGTGAGATTGACAGTGGAAGGGGTAATGTGAGATTGACAGAGAAAGGGGTAATGTGAGATTGACAGTGAAGGGGTAATGTGAGATTGACAGAGAAAGGGGTAATGTGAGATTGACAGAGAAAGGGTCATGTGAGATTGACAGTGGAAGGGGTAATGTGAGATTGACAGAGAAAGGGGTAATGTGAGATTGACAGTGAAGGAAGGGGTAATGTGAGATTGACAGAGAAAGGGGTAATGTGAGATTGACAGAGAAAGGGGTAATGTGAGATTGACAGTGGAAGGGTAATGTGAGATTGACAGAGAAAGGGGTAATGTGAGATTGACAGAGAAAGGGGTAATGTGAGATTGACAGTGAAGGGTAATGTGAGATTGACAGAGAAAGGGGTAATGTGAGATTGACAGTGGAAGGGGTAATGTGAGATTGACAGTGGAAGGGGTCATGTGAGATTGACAGAGAAAGGGGTCATGTGAGATTGACAGTGGAAGGGGTAATGTTAGATTGACAGTGGAAGGGGTCATGTGAGATTGACAGAGAAAGGGGTAATGTGAGATTGACAGTGGAAGGGGTAATGTGAGATTGACAGAGAAAGGGGTAATGTGAGATTGACAGTGGAAGGGGTAATGTGAGATTGACAGAGAAAGGGTAATGTGAGATTGACAGAGAAAGGGGTAATGTGAGATTGACAGTGAAGGGGTAATGTGAGATTGACAGAGAAAGGGGTCATGTGAGATTGACAGAGAAAGGGGTCATGTGAGATTGACAGTGGAAGGGTCATGTGAGATTGACAGTGAAGGGGTAATGTGAGATTGACAGAGAAAGGGGTCATGTGAGATTGACAGTGGAAGGGGTCATGTGAGATTGACAGTGGAAGGGTCATGTGAGATTGACAGTGGAAGGGTCATGTGAGATTGACAGAGAAAGGGGTCATGTGAGATTGACAGTGGAAGGGGTCATGTGAGATTGACAGAGAAAGGGGTCATGTGAGATTGACAGTGGAAGGGGTAATGTGAGATTGACAGTGGAAGGGGTAATGTGAGATTGACAGTGGAAGGGTAATGTGAGATTGACAGTGGAAGGGGTAATGTGAGATTGACAGTGGAAGGGGTCATGTGAGATTGACAGAGAAAGGGGTCATGTGAGATTGACAGTGGAAGGGGTCATGTGAGATTGACAGTGGAAGGGGTCATGTGAGATTGACAGTGGAAGGGGTCATGTGAGATTGACAGTGGAAGGGGTAATGTGAGATTGACAGAGAAAGGGGTCATGTGAGATTGACAGTGGAAGGGGTCATGTGAGATTGACAGTGGAAGGGGTAATGTGAGATTGACAGTGAAGGGGTCATGTGAGATTGACAGTGGAAGGGTCATGTGAGATTGACAGTGGAATTTATAATGTGAGATTGACAGTGGAAGAGGTCATGTGAGATTGACAGTGGAAGGGGTCATGTGAGATTGACAGTGGAATTTATAATGTGAGATTGACAGTGGAAGAGGTCATGTGAGATTGACAGTGGAAGGGTCATGTGAGATTGACAGTGGAAGAGGTCATGTGAGATTGACAGTGGAAGGGTAATGTGAGATTGACAGTGGAAGGGTCATGTGAGATTGACAGTGGAAGGGGTCATGTGAGATTGACAGTGGAATTTATAATGTGAGATTGACAGTGGAAGGGGTCATGTGAGATTGACAGTGGAAGGGGTCATGTGAGATTGACAGTGAAGGGGTCATGTGAGATTGACAGAGAAAGGGTCATGTGAGATTGACAGTGGAAGGGGTCATGTGAGATTGACAGAGAAAGGGGTCATGTGAGATTGACAGAAGAAGGGGTCATGTGAGATTGACAGAAGAAGGGGTAATGTGAGATTGACAGAAGAAGGGTTAATGTGAGATTGACAGAGAAAGGGGTCATGTGAGATTGACAGAAGAAGAAGGGTCATGTGAGATTGACAGTGAAGGGGTCATGTGAGATTGACAGAAGAAGGGGTAATGTGAGATTGACAGAAGAAGGGGTAATGTGAGATTGACAGAAGAAGGGGTAATGTGAGATTGACAGAAGAAGGGGTAATGTGAGATTGACAGTGAAGGGGTCATGTGAGATTGACAGAAGAAGGGGTAATGTGAGATTGACAGTGAAGGGGTCATGTGAGATTGACAGAGAAAGGGGTCATGTGAGATTGACAGAAGAAGGGGTAATGTGAGATTGACAGAAGAAGGGGTAATGTGGGGTTGACAGAAGAAGGGGTCATGTGAGATTGACAGTGAAGGGGTCATGTGAGATTGACAGAAGAAGGGGTAATGTGAGATTGACAGTGAAGGGGTCATGTGAGATTGACAGAAGAAGGGGTAATGTGAGATTGACAGTGAAGGGGTCATGTGAGATTGACAGAGAAAGGGGTCATGTGAGATTGACAGAAGAAGGGGTCATGTGAGATTGACAGAAGAAGGGGTCATGTGAGATTGACAGAAGAAGGGGTCATGTGAGATTGACAGTGAAGGGTCATGTGAGATTGACAGTGGAAGGGGTCATGTGAGATTGACAGTGAAGAAGGGTCATGTGAGATTGACAGTGGAAGGGGTAATGTGAGATTGACAGAAGAAGGGGTCATGTGAGATTGACAGTGGAAGGGTCATGTGAGATTGACAGTGAAGGGGTAATGTGAGATTGACAGTGAAGGGTCATGTGAGATTGACAGTGAAGGGGTAATGTGAGATTGACAGTGAAGGGGTCATGTGAGATTGACAGTGAAGGGGTAATGTGAGATTGACAGTGAAGGGGTCATGTGAGATTGACAGTGGAAGGGGTAATGTGAGATTGACAGTGAAGGGGTCATGTGAGATTGACAGTGAAGGGGTAATGTGAGATTGACAGTGAAGGGGTCATGTGAGATTGACAGTGACGGGGTAATGTGAGATTGACAGTGAAGGGGTCATGTGAGATTGACAGTGGAAGGGGTAATGTGAGATTGACAGAAGAAGGGGTCATGTGAGATTGACAGAAGAAGAAGGGGTCATGTGAGATTGACAGAGAAAGGGGTCATGTGAGATTGACAGTGAAGGGGTAATGTGAGATTGACAGTGAAGGGGTCATGTGAGATTGACAGTGAAGGGTCATGTGAGATTGACAGAGAAAGGGGTCATGTGAGATTGACAGAGAAAGGGGTCATGTGAGATTGACAGAGAAAGGGGTCATGTGAGATTGACAGAAGAAGGGGTCATGTGAGATTGACAGAGAAAGGGGTCATGTGAGATTGACAGTGGAAGAGGTCATGTGAGATTGACAGTGGACGGTGGAATGTGAGATTGACAGTTGAAGGGGTCATGTGAGATTGACAGTTGAAGGGGTCATGTGAGATTGACAGTGGAAGGGGTCATGTGAGATTGACAGTGGACGGTGGAATGTGAGATTGACAGTTGAAGGGGTCATGTGAGATTGACAGTGGAAGAGGTCATGTGAGATTGACAGTGGACGGTGGAATGTGAGATTGACAGTTGAAGGGGTCATGTGAGATTGACAGTGGAAGGGGTCATGTGAGATTGACAGAGAAAGGGGTCATGTGAGATTGACAGTGGACGGTGGAATGTGAGATTGACAGTTGAAGGGGTAATGTAAGATTGACAGTGGAAGGGGTAATGTGAGATTGACAGGGAAAGGGGTAATGTGAGATTGACAGTGGAAGGGGTAATGTAAGATTGACAGTGGCAGGGGTAATGTGAGATTGACAGTGGAAGGGGTAATGTGAGATTGACAGTGGAAGGGGTAATGTAAGATTGACAGTGGAAGGGGTCATGTGAGATTGACAGTGGAAGGGGTAATGTGAGATTGACAGTGGAAGGGGTAATGTAAGATTGACAGTGGAAGGGGTAATGTGAGATATACAGTGGAAGGGGTAATGTAAGATTGACAGTGGAAGGGGTAATGTGAGATTGACAGTGGAAGGGTCATGTGAGATTGACAGTGGAAGGGTAATGTGAGATTGACAGTGGAAGGGGTAATGTAAGATTGACAGTGGAAGGGGTAATGTGAGATTGACAGTGGAAGGGGTAATGTAAGATTGACAGTGGAAGGGGTAATGTGAGATTGACAGTGGAAGGGGTAATGTAAGATTGACAGTGGAAGGGGTCATGTGAGATTGACAGTGGAAGGGGTAATGTAAGATTGACAGTGCAAGGGGTAATGTAAGATTGACAGTGGAAGGGGTAATGTAAGATTGACAGTGGAAGGGGTAATGTGAGATTGACAGTGGAAGGGGTAATGTGAGATTGACAGTGGAAGGGGTAATGTAAGATTGACAGTGGAAGGGGTAATGTGAGATTGACAGTGGAAGGGGTAATGTAAGATTGACAGTGGAAGGGGTCATGTGAGATTGACAGTGGACGGTGGAATGTGAGATTGACAGTGGAAGGGGTCATGTGAGATTGACAGTGGAAGGGGTAATGTGAGATTGACAGTGGAAGGGGTAATGTAAGATTGACAGTGGAAGGGGTAATGTAAGATTGACAGTGGAAGGGGTAATGTAAGATTGACAGTGGAAGGGGTCATGTGAGATTGACAGTGGACGGTGGAATGTGAGATTGACAGTGGAAGGGGTCATGTGAGATTGACAGTGGAAGGGGTAATGTGAGATTGACAGTGGAAGGGGTCATGTGAGATTGACAGTGGAAGGGGTAATGTAAGATTGACAGTGGAAGGGGTAATGTAAGATTGACAGTGGAAGGGGTAATGTGAGATTGACAGTGGAAGGGGTAATGTAAGATTGACAGTGGAAGGGGTAATGTGAGATTGACAGTGGAAGGGGTAATGTGAGATTGACAGTGGAAGGGGTAATGTAAGATTGACAGTGGAAGGGGTCATGTGAGATTGACAGTGGAAGGGGTCATGTGAGATTGACAGTGGAAGGGGTAATGTGAGATTGACAGTGGAAGAGGTCATGTGAGATTGACAGTGGACGGTGGAATGTGAGATTGACAGTTGAAGGGGTAATGTAAGATTGACAGTTGAAGGGGTAATGTGAGATTGACAGTTGAAGGGGTCATGTGAGATTGACAGTGGAAGAGGTCATGTGAGATTGACAGTTGAAGGGGTAATGTGAGATTGACAGTGGAAGAGGTCATGTGAGATTGACAGTGGACGGTGGAATGTGAGATTGACAGTTGAAGGGGTAATGTGAGATTGACAGTTGAAGGGGTCATGTGAGATTGACAGTGGAAGAGGTCATGTGAGATTGACAGTGGAAGAGGTCATGTGAGATTGACAGTGGACGGTGGAATGTGAGATTGACAGTTGAAGGGGTAATGTGAGATTGACAGTGGAAGGGGTAATGTAAGATTGACAGTGGAAGAGGTCATGTGAGATTGACAGTGGAAGGGGTAATGTGAGATTGACAGTGGAAGGGGTAATGTGAGATTGACAGTGGAAGGGGTAATGTGAGATTGACAGTGGAAGGGGTAATGTGAGATTGACAGTGGAAGGGTAATGTAAGATTGACAGTGGAAGGGGTAATGTGAGATTGACAGTGGAAGGGGTAATGTAAGATTGACAGTGGAAGGGGTAATGTGAGATTGACAGTGGAAGGGGTAGATTGTAAGATTGACAGTGGAATTGACAGGGTCATGTGAGATTGACAGTGGAAGGGGTAATGTGAGATTGACAGTGGAAGGGGTAATGTGAGATTGACAGTGGAAGGGGTAATGTGAGATTGACAGTGGAAGGGGTAATGTGAGATTGACAGTGGAAGGGGTAATGTGAGATTGACAGTGGAAGGGGTAATGTGAGATTGACAGTGGAAGGGGTAATGTGAGATTGACAGTGGAAGGGGTAATGTGAGATTGACAGTGGAAGGGGTAATGTGAGATTGACAGTGGAAGGGGTCATGTGAGATTGACAGTGGAAGGGGTAATGTGAGATTGACAGAGAAAGGGGTAATGTGAGATTGAGATTGAGAAAGGGGTAATGTGAGATTGACAGAGAAAGGGGTAATGTGAGATTGACAGAGAAAGGGTAATGTGAGATTGACAGAGAAAGGGGTAATGAGATTGACAGAGAAAGGGGTAATGTGAGATTGACAGTGGAAGGGGTAATGTGAGATTGACAGTGGAAGGGGTAATGTGAGATTGACAGAGAAAGGGTCATGTGAGATTGACAGTGGAAGGGGTAATGTGAGATTGACAGAGAAAGGGGTAATGTGAGATTGACAGTGGAAAGGGTAATGTGAGATTGACAGAGAAAGGGTAATGTGAGATTGACAGTGAAGGGTAATGTGAGATTGACAGAGAAAGGGGTAATGTGAGATTGACAGAGAAAGGGGTCATGTGAGATTGACAGTGGAAGGGGTAATGTGAGATTGACAGAGAAAGGGGTAATGTGAGATTGACAGTGAAGGGTAATGTGAGATTGACAGAGAAAGGGGTAATGTGAGATTGACAGAGAAAGGGGTAATGTGAGATTGACAGTGAAGGGGTAATGTGAGATCGATTGACAGTGGAAGGGGTAATGTGAGATTGACAGAGAAAGGGGTAATGTGAGATTGACAGTGGAAGGGGTAATGTGAGATTGACAGAGAAAGGGGTAATGTGAGATTGACAGTGGAAGGGGTAATGTGAGATTGACAGAGAAAGGGGTAATGTGAGATTGACAGAGAAGGGGTAATGTGAGATTGACAGTGAAGGGGTAATGTGAGATTGACAGAGAAAGGGGTAATGTGAGATTGACAGTGGAAGGGGTAATGTGAGATTGACAGTGGAAGGGGTCATGAGATTGACAGAGAAAGGGGTCATGTGAGATTGACAGTGGAAGGGGTAATGTGAGATTGACAGTGGAAGGGGTCATGTGAGATTGACAGAGAAAGGGGTAATGTGAGATTGACAGTGGAAGGGGTAATGTGAGATTGACAGAGAAAGGGGTAATGTGAGATTGACAGTGGAAGGGGTAATGTGAGATTGACAGAGAAAGGGGTAATGTGAGATTGACAGAGAAAGGGGTAATGTGAGATTGACAGTGAAGGGGTAATGTGAGATTGACAGAGAAAGGGGTCATGTGAGATTGACAGAGAAAGGGGTCATGTGAGATTGACAGTGGAAGGGGTCATGTGAGATTGACAGTGAAGGGGTAATGTGAGATTGACAGAGAAAGGGGTCATGTGAGATTGACAGTGGAAGGGGTCATGTGAGATTGACAGTGGAAGGGGTCATGTGAGATTGACAGTGGAAGGGGTCATGTGAGATTGACAGAGAAAGGGGTCATGTGAGATTGACAGTGGAAGGGGTCATGTGAGATTGACAGAGAAAGGGGTCATGTGAGATTGACAGTGGAAGGGGTAATGTGAGATTGACAGTGGAAGGGGTAATGTGAGATTGACAGTGGAAGGGTAATGTGAAATTGACAGTGGAAGGGGTAATGTGAGATTGACAGTGGAAGGGGTCATGTGAGATTGACAGAGAAAGGGGTCATGTGAGATTGACAGTGGAAGGGGTCATGTGAGATTGACAGTGGAAGGGGTCATGTGAGATTGACAGTGGAAGGGGTCATGTGAGATTGACAGTGGAAGGGGTAATGTGAGATTGACAGAGAAAGGGGTCATGTGAGATTGACAGTGGAAGGGGTCATGTGAGATTGACAGTGGAAGGGGTAATGTGAGATTGACAGTGAAGGGTCATGTGAGATTGACAGTGGAAGGGGTCATGTGAGATTGACAGTGGAATTTATAATGTGAGATTGACAGTGGAAGAGGTCATGTGAGATTGACAGTGGAAGGGTCATGTGAGATTGACAGTGGAATTTATAATGTGAGATTGACAGTGGAAGAGGTCATGTGAGATTGACAGTGGAAGGGGTCATGTGAGATTGACAGTGGAAGAGGTCATGTGAGATTGACAGTGGAAGGGGTAATGTGAGATTGACAGTGGAAGGGGTCATGTGAGATTGACAGTGGAAGGGGTCATGTGAGATTGACAGTGGAATTTATAATGAGATTGACAGTGGAAGGGGTCATGTGAGATTGACAGTGGAAGGGGTCATGTGAGATTGACAGTGAAGGGGTCATGTGAGATTGACAGAGAAAGGGGTCATGTGAGATTGACAGTGGAAGGGGTCATGTGAGATTGACAGAGAAAGGGGTCATGTGAGATTGACAGAAGAAGGGGTCATGTGAGATTGACAGAAGAAGGGGTAATGTGAGATTGACAGAAGAAGGGTTAATGTGAGATTGACAGAGAAAGGGGTCATGTGAGATTGACAGAAGAAGGGGTCATGTGAGATTGACAGTGAAGGGTCATGTGAGATTGACAGAAGAAGGGGTAATGTGAGATTGACAGAAGAAGGGGTAATGTGAGATTGACAGAAGAAGGGGTAATGTGAGATTGACAGAAGAAGGGGTAATGTGAGATTGACAGTGAAGGGGTCATGTGAGATTGACAGAAGAAGGGGTAATGTGAGATTGACAGTGAAGGGGTCATGTGAGATTGACAGAGAAAGGGGTCATGTGAGATTGACAGAAGAAGGGGTAATGTGAGATTGACAGAAGAAGGGGTAATGTGGGGTTGACAGAAGAAGGGGTCATGTGAGATTGACAGTGAAGGGGTCATGTGAGATTGACAGAAGAAGGGGTAATGTGAGATTGACAGTGAAGGGGTCATGTGAGATTGACAGAAGAAGGGGTAATGTGAGATTGACAGTGAAGGGGTCATGTGAGATTGACAGAGAAAGGGGTCATGTGAGATTGACAGAAGAAGGGGTCATGTGAGATTGACAGAAGAAGGGGTCATGTGAGATTGACAGAAGAAGGGGTCATGTGAGATTGACAGTGAAGGGGTCATGTGAGATTGACAGTGGAAGGGGTCATGTGAGATTGACAGTGAAGGGGTCATGTGAGATTGACAGTGGAAGGGGTAATGTGAGATTGACAGAAGAAGGGGTCATGTGAGATTGACAGTGGAAGGGGTCATGTGAGATTGACAGTGAAGGGGTAATGTGAGATTGACAGTGAAGGGGTCATGTGAGATTGACAGTGAAGGGGTAATGTGAGATTGACAGTGAAGGGGTCATGTGAGATTGACAGTGAAGGGGTAATGTGAGATTGACAGTGAAGGGGTCATGTGAGATTGACAGTGGAAGGGGTAATGTGAGATTGACAGTGAAGGGGTCATGTGAGATTGACAGTGAAGGGGTAATGTGAGATTGACAGTGAAGGGGTCATGTGAGATTGACAGTGACGGGGTAATGTGAGATTGACAGTGAAGGGGTCATGTGAGATTGACAGTGGAAGGGGTAATGTGAGATTGACAGAAGAAGGGGTCATGTGAGATTGACAGAAGAAGGGGTCATGTGAGATTGACAGAGAAAGGGGTCATGTGAGATTGACAGTGAAGGGGTAATGTGAGATTGACAGTGAAGGGGTCATGTGAGATTGACAGTGAAGGGGTCATGTGAGATTGACAGAGAAAGGGGTCATGTGAGATTGACAGAGAAAGGGGTCATGTGAGATTGACAGAGAAAGGGGTCATGTGAGATTGACAGAAGAAGGGGTCATGTGAGATTGACAGAGAAAGGGGTCATGTGAGATTGACAGTGGAAGAGGTCATGTGAGATTGACAGTGGACGGTGGAATGTGAGATTGACAGTTGAAGGGGTCATGTGAGATTGACAGTTGAAGGGGTCATGTGAGATTGACAGTGGAAGGGGTCATGTGAGATTGACAGTGGACGGTGGAATGTGAGATTGACAGTTGAAGGGGTCATGTGAGATTGACAGTGGAAGAGGTCATGTGAGATTGACAGTGGACGGTGGAATGTGAGATTGACAGTTGAAGGGTCATGTGAGATTGACAGTGGAAGGGGTCATGTGAGATTGACAGAGAAAGGGGTCATGTGAGATTGACAGTGGAAGAGGTCATGTGAGATTGACAGTGGACGGTGGAATGTGAGATTGACAGTTGAAGGGGTAATGTAAGATTGACAGTGGAAGGGGTAATGTGAGATTGACAGTGAAAGGGGTAATGTGAGATTGACAGTGGAAGGGGTAATGTAAGATTGACAGTGGAAGGGGTAATGTAAGATTGACAGTGGCAGGGGTAATGTGAGATTGACAGTGGAAGGGGTAATGTAAGATTGACAGTGGAAGGGGTCATGTGAGATTGACAGTGGAAGGGGTAATGTGAGATTGACAGTGGAAGGGGTAATGTAAGATTGACAGTGGAAGGGGTAATGTGAGATATACAGTGGAAGGGGTAATGTAAGATTGACAGTGGAAGGGGTAATGTGAGATTGACAGTGGAAGGGGTCATGTGAGATTGACAGTGGAAGGGGTAATGTGAGATTGACAGTGGAAGGGGTAATGTAAGATTGACAGTGGAAGGGGTAATGTGAGATTGACAGTGGAAGGGGTAATGTAAGATTGACAGTGGAAGGGGTAATGTGAGATTGACAGTGGAAGGGGTAATGTAAGATTGACAGTGGAAGGGGTCATGTGAGATTGACAGTGGAAGGGGTAATGTAAGATTGACAGTGCAAGGGGTAATGTAAGATTGACAGTGGAAGGGGTAATGTAAGATTGACAGTGGAAGGGGTAATGTGAGATTGACAGTGGAAGGGGTAATGTGAGATTGACAGTGGAAGGGGTAATGTAAGATTGACAGTGGAAGGGGTAATGTGAGATTGACAGTGGAAGGGGTAATGTAAGATTGACAGTGGAAGGGGTCATGTGAGATTGACAGTGGACGGTGGAATGTGAGATTGACAGTGGAAGGGGTCATGTGAGATTGACAGTGGAAGGGGTAATGTGAGATTGACAGTGGAAGGGGTAATGTAAGATTGACAGTGGAAGGGGTAATGTAAGATTGACAGTGGAAGGGGTAATGTAAGATTGACAGTGGAAGGGTCATGTGAGATTGACAGTGGACGGTGGAATGTGAGATTGACAGTGGAAGGGGTCATGTGAGATTGACAGTGGAAGGGGTAATGTGAGATTGACAGTGGAAGGGGTCATGTGAGATTGACAGTGGAAGGGGTAATGTAAGATTGACAGTGGAAGGGGTAATGTAAGATTGACAGTGGAAGGGGTAATGTGAGATTGACAGTGGAAGGGGTAATGTAAGATTGACAGTGGAAGGGGTAATGTGAGATTGACAGTGGAAGGGGTAATGTAAGAGATTGACAGTGGAAGGGGTAATGTGAAGGGGTCATGTGAGATTGACAGTGGAAGGGGTCATGTGAGATTGACAGTGGAAGGGGTAATGTGAGATTGACAGTGGAAGGGTAATGTCATGTGAGATTGACAGTGGAAGAGGTCATGTGAGATTGACAGTGGATGTGAGGTGGAATGTGAGATTGACAGTTGAAGGGGTAATGTGAGATTGACAGTGGAAGGGGTAATGTAAGATTGACAGTGGAAGAGGTCATGTGAGATTGACAGTGGAAGGGGTAATGTGAGATTGACAGTGGAAGGGGTAATGTAAGATTGACAGTGGAAGGGGTAATGTGAGATTGACAGTGGAAGGGGTAATGTGAGATTGACAGTGGAAGGGGTAATGTGAGATTGACAGTGGAAGGGGTAATGTAAGATTGACAGTGGAAGGGGTAATGTGAGATTGACAGTGGAAGGGGTAATGTAAGATTGACAGTGGAAGGGGTAATGTGAGATTGACAGTGGAAGGGGTAATGTAAGATTGACAGTGGAAGGGTAATGTAAGATTGACAGTGGAAGGGTAATGTAAGATTGACAGTGGAAGGGGTAATGTAAGATTGACAGTGGAAGTAAGATTGACAGTGGAAGGGGGTAATGTGAGATTGACAGAAGAAGTGGTGAATGGAAGGGGTAATGTGAGATTGACAGAAGAAGGGGTAATGTGAGATTGACAGAAGAAGGGGTAATGTGAGATTGACAGAAGAAGGGGTAATGTGAGATTGACAGAAGAAGTGGTAATGTGAGATTGACAGAAGAAGTGGTAATGTGAGATTGACAGTGGAAGGGGTAATGTAAGATTGACAGTGGAAGGGGTAATGTGAGATTGACTGAAGAAGTGGTAATGTGAGATTGACAGTGGAAGGGGTAATGTGAGATTGACAGAAGAAGGGGTAATGTGATATGAAAGCGGCTGAGAAAATCAAAGAAAAATTAAGTGGATTTGCATATTTCTATGAACTCTGCGAGTAGGCCTTTCTAATGATTGCATCTCAATCACTTTTTCCTCATTTCAGCCCTCTGCCTTTTCAGCCTGCTCACCCTTTCCTCTACTAAACAGGCCTCACTACTCTGTCAGCCTTGGGAAGCTTTCCCTTTATCTCCATCCCTCTTAACATATTCCCTACTTTTCTCTCTCTTTCATCGCTCTGCCTCCTCTTCTGTTTCACATTACTGCTTCTGTCATACACACTCCTCTCTCTCCTGTCATTATCATTCACACTCCTCTCCTCTGCCATTATCAAACACACTCCTCTCCTCTGCCATTATCAAACACACTCCTCTCTCTCCTCTGTCATTATCATACACACTCCTCTCTCTCCTCTGTCATTATCATACACACTCCTCTCCTCTGCCATTATCAAACACACTCCTCTCTCTCCTCTGTCATTATCATACACACTCCTCTCTCTCCTGTCATTATCATTCACACTCCTCTCCTCTGCCATTATCAAACACACTCCTCTCTCTCCTCTGTCATTATCATACACACTCCTCTCTCTCCTCTGTCATTATCATACACACTCCTCTCTCTCCTGTCATTATCATTCGCACTCCTCTCCTCTGCCATTATCATACACACTCCTCTCTCTCCTCTGTCATTATCAAACACACTCCTCTCTCTCCTCTGTCATTATCATACACACTCCTCTCTCCTCTGTCATTAGCATTGACACTCCTCTCTCTCTCCTCTGTCATTATCATTCACACTCCTCTCTCTCCTCTGCCATTATCAAACACACTCCTCTCTCTCCTCTGTCATTATCATACACACTCCTCTCTCTCCTCTGTCATTATCATACACACTCCTCTCTCCTCTGTCATTAGCATTGACACTCCTCTCTCTCTCCTCTGTCATTATCATTCACACTCCTCTCTCTCCTCTGTCATTATCATTCACACTCCTCTCTCTCCTCTGCCATTATCAAACACACTCCTCTCTCTCCTCTGCCATTATCAAACACACTCCTCTCTCTCCTCTGCCATTATCAAACACACTCCTCTCTCTCCTCTGTCATTATCATACACACTCCTCTCTCCTCTGTCATTAGCATTGACACTCCTCTCTCTCTCCTCTGTCATTATCATTCACACTCCTCTCTCTCCTCTGCCATTATCAAACACACTCCTCTCTCCTCTGTCATTAGCATTGACACTCCTCTCTCTCTCCTCTGTCATTATCATTCACACTCCTCTCTCTCCTCTGTCATTATCATTCACACTCCTCTCTCTCCTCTGTCATTATCATACACACTCCTCTCTCTCCTGTCATTATCATTCACACTCCTCTCCTCTGCCATTATCAAACACACTCCTCTCTCTCCTCTGTCATTATCAAACACACTCCTCTCTCTCCTCTGTCATTATCAAACACACTCCTCTCTCTCCTCTGTCATTATCATTCACACTCCTCTCTCTCCTCTGTCATTATCATTCACACTTGTCTCTCTCATCTGTCCATCCCTTAACCTGGTCTCTCTGCCTGTCTGTCTCTGGACATGTTTTATGCTATGGTGTTTGTTCGCAGTGTGTGTGTGTGTGTGTGTGTGTGTGTGTGTGTGTGTGTGTGTATGCATACTGTATATGCATACTGTATATGCATACTGTTAACCTTCCCGCATTAGTATGTCACAGCTATAAGGTCAGTAAGGCCAAATTAACTCTCTCTCTCTCTTTCCTTCTCTCTCTCTTTCCTTCTCTCTCTTTTTCTTTCTCTCTCCACACTCTATAAGTGTCCCTCTCTCTCTGTTCCTTTACTCCTCGGCACAGCATGTGTGTGTGCGTGCGTGTTTGGCGGTATAAAGGTTGTTATGTGAGCTAGGTGTTAATTGGCCGAGGAGGTTCGTTAATATTCTCCTTGCGAGTTCACCCGTCAGGAACAGGGCCAGGAAACTGATGAGTCTGTGATTTTCAGAGAGAGAGAGTGAGCGAGAGAGAGAGACTGAGGGGAAGAGATGGCGATAGAGTCATAAAGAAGTCCAATGAGGCAGTCAGAGAAAGGAAAGATGATATCATCCACAGAGATATTATCACATTGTTAACTTGGCTCCGAATTGGCAGAATGGGGGCAAGGTGTTGGCAAGTGTACCCTGCAGAGGTGGCATACCAAGACCCAGTGAAAATAAACGACTAATCATACACCTCCTGGTTAACACACCACAATGAACCCACCCTCGACCCCCTACCAGCTACGTCACACACCACAATGAACCCACCCTCGACCCCTACCAGCTACGTCACACACCACAATGAACCCACCCTCGACCCCTACTAGCTACGTCACACACCACAATGAACCCACCCTCGACCCCTACCAGCTACGTCACACACCTCAAGGAACCCACCCTCGACCCCTACCAGCTACGTCACACACCACAATGAACCCACCCTCGACCCCTACCAGCTACATCACACACCACAATGAACCCACCCTCGACCCCTACCAGCTACGTCACACACCACAATGAACCCACCCTCGACCCCTACCAGCTACGTCACACACCACAATGAACCTACCCTCGACCCCTACTAGCTACGTCACACACCACAATGAACCCACCCTCGACCCCTACCAGCTACGTCACACACCTCAAGGAACCCACCTCGACCCCTACCAGCTACGTCACACACCACAATGAACCCACCCTCGACAAATACCAGCTACGTCACACACCACAATGAACCCAGCCTCAACCCACTTCCAGCTACATCATACACCACAATGAACCCACCCTCGACCCCTACCAGCTACATCTATCACTACAATGAACCCACCCTCGACCCCCTACCAGCTACATCACACACCACAATGAACCCACCCTCGATCCCTACCAGCTACATCACACACCACAATGAACCCAGCCTCGACCCCCTTCCAGCTACATCACACACCACAATGAACCCACCCTTGAGTCCTACCAGCTACATCACACACCACAATGAACCCAGCCTCGACCCCCTTCCAGCTACATCACACACCACAATGAACCCAGCCTCGACCCCCTTCCAGCTACATCACACACCACAATGAACCCACCCTCGACCCCTACCAGCTACATATATCACTACAATGAACCCACCCTCAACCCCCTACCAGCTACGTTACACACCACAATGATCCCACCCTCGAACCCTACCAGCTACGTCACACACCACAATGAACCCACACACATCCCCTACCAGCTATGTCACACACCACAATGAACCCACACACATCCCCTACCAGCTACGTCACACACCACAATGAACCCACACACATCCCCTACCAGCTACGTCACACACCACAATGAACCCACCTTCGACCCCTACCAGCTACGTCACACACCACAATGAACCCACTCTCGACCCCCTACCAGCTACATCACACACCACAATGAATCCACCCTCGACCCCTACCAGCTACGTCACACACCACAATGAACCCACCCTCGACCCCTACTAGCTACGTCACACACCACAATGAACCCACCCTCGACCCCTACCAGCTACGTCACACACCTCAAGGAACCCACCCTCGACCCCTACCAGCTACGTCACACACCACAATGAACCCACCCTCGACAAATACCAGCTACGTCACACACCACAATGAACCCAGCCTCAACCCACTTCCAGCTACATCATACACCACAATGAACCCACCCTCGACCCCTACCAGCTACATCTATCACTACAATGAACCCACCCTCGACCCCCTACCAGCTACATCACACACCACAATGAACCCACCCTCGATCCCTACCAGCTACATCACACACCACAATGAACCCAGCCTCGACCCCCTTCCAGCTACATCACACACCACAATGAACCCACCCTTGAGTCCTACCAGCTACATCACACACCACAATGAACCCACCTTTGACCCCTACCAGCTACGTCACACACCACAATGAACCCACCCTCCACCCTTACCAGCTACATCACACACCACAATGAATCCACCCTCGACCCCTACCAGCTACATCACACACCACAATGAACTCACCCTCGATCCGTACCAGCTACATCACACACCACAATGAACCCACCCTCGACCCCTACCAGCTACGTCACACACCACAATGAACCCACCCTCGACCCCCTACCAGCTACATCACACACCACAATGAACCCACCCTCGACCCTTACCAGCTACGTCACACACCACAATGAACCCACCCTTGACCCCCTACCAGCTACATCACACACCACAATGAACCCACCCTCGACCCTTACCAGCTACGTCACACACCACAATGAACCCACCCTCGACCCCCTACCAGCTACATCACACACCACAATGAACCCACCCTCGACCCTTACCAGCTACATCACACACCACAATGAACTCACCCTCGAACCGTACCAGCTACATCACACACCACAATGAACCCACCCTCGACCCCTACCAGCTGCGTCACACACCACAATGAACCCACCCTCGACCCTCTACCAGCTACATCTATCATCACAATGAACCCACCCTCGACCCCCTTACCAGCTACGTCACACACCACAATGAACCCACCCTCGACCCCCTACCAGCTACATCACACACCACAATGAACCCACCCTCGACCACTACCAGCTACATCACACACCACAATGAACCCACCCTCGATCCTTACCAGCTCCATCACACACCACATTGAACACACCCCAATGAACCCCTACCAGCTGCGTCACACACCACAATGAACCCACCCTCGACCCCTACTAGCTACGTCACACACCACAATGAACCCACCCTCGACCCTCTACCAGCTACATCTATCACCACAATGAACCCACCCTCGACCCTCTACCAGCTACATCGATCACCACAATGAACCCACCCTCGACCCTCTACCAGCAATGAACCCACCTCGACCCCCTACCAGATCACCACAATGAACCCACCCTCGACCCCTACCAGCTGCGTCACACACCACAATGAACCCACCCTCGACCCCCTACCAGCTACGTCACACACCACAATGAACCCACCCTCGACCCTCTACCAGCTACATCTATCACCACAATGAACCCACCCTCGACCCTCTACCAGCTACATCGATCACCACAATGAACCCACCCTCGACCCTCTACCAGCTACATCGATCACCACAATGAACCCACCCTCGACCCTCTACCAGCTACATCGATCACCACAATGAACCCACCCTCGACCCTCTACCAGCTACATCGATCACCACAATGAACCCACCCTCGACCCTCTACCAGCTACATCGATCACCACAATGAACCCACCCTCGACCTTCTACCAGCTACATCGATCACCACAATGAACCCACCCTCGACCCTCTACCCTCTACCAGCTACATCTACCAGATCACCACAATGAACCCACCCTCGACCCTCTACCAGCTACATCTATCACCACAATGAACCCACCCTCGATCCTCTACCAGCTACATCGATCACCACAATGAACCCACCCTCGACCCTCTACCAGCTACATCGATCACCACAATGAACCCACCCTCGACCCCTACCAGCTGCGTCACACACCACAATGAACCCACCCTCGACCCCTACTAGCTACATCGATCACCACAATGAACCCACCCTCGACCCTCTACCAGCTACATCGATCACCACAATGAACCCACCCTCGACCCTCTACCAGCTACATCGATCACCACAATGAACCCACCCTCGACCCCTACCAGCTACGTCACACACCATGTAGCACGCAGCAACACAAAGGCATTCCTCATTCGGCAACATAAGCATGGGCCCTGACACACACAACACCCCCCTATACACACACCGGCCTGTCTGCCCAGCTCACAGAGGGTGGAGAAGCTTAGCTCACCTCAGGATGGTAGGTAGAACAGGGATAACCAGGCATCCTCACCACAGGTTTCTCTGTGTGGACAGATAACACCTCACACTAGAGGAGTTGTTGGAGCTCTGGATTAAACTTGCTGCTTTGACTGCAGCAGATCTTCTTCAATTGCCATGTAGACTGGGATCGATGTGTTGTGGTGTACAGGCTGAGTAGTGGCTGTTAAATGCAGGGTTTAATAGTATCCATACACTGTGTTGCTTTTTCTAATGAGGGCAGGTGACAGAGAACGTGTTGGATTGCATCATGGCTGCAGGAGCGGTGTTAGCTAAAGGGTGTTAGCTACATTAGCTAGAGCTGTGGCTGTAGAGACAAACAACAGGGAGAGGTGGGGACTGTCATGTGATGTATGTGTTAGGCATAGACACACTCATGTATGTGCATGCTCACACACGCACGTCATACACACACACACACACACACACACACGTGTTATTGCTCTCACTCTCACACACATACAAAGAGACAGTTCCCCTCTCACTCTTACTCACATACAAAGAGACAGTTCCCCTCTCACTCTCACACACATACAAAGAGACAGTCCGCCTCTCACTCTCACACACATACAAAGAGACAGTTCCCCTCTCACTCTCACACACATACAAAGAGACAGTTCCCCTCTCACTCTCACACACATACAAAGAGACATTCCGCCTCTCACTCTCACACACATACAAAGAGACAGTCCCCCGGGGTCTCACTCTCACACACATACAAAGAGACAGTTCCCCCTCTCACTCTCTCCTCGCTCCATCTCCAATCACCAAGCAACAAACCCCTACACCTCCTTCCTCCTACAGAGTTACTGTATCACACACACTCGCACGCACGCACGCACGCACACACACACACACACACATGCGCATGCACGCACACACGCACACCAATCATCTTATGGGAGAACTTCCATTTTTACCAAGAACAGCCTTAAGGACAGAAGAGACATTTTATCGCAGATGAACTGATAGGATCTTGTGCATCAGACACTCAGCCAGAACCAGCCCCAACTGCTGATTCAGAGATATCCCTCACACACACACACACACACACACACACACACACACACACACACCATGCTCCGCCACGGGCGCTGCCTGCCTCCGTACAGGTAGTGTATCCATGGTAGTGAGAGCACTTACTCTTTTAATATCTACGGTATTAAATGCTGGAGGTGACCTCACCGCCATGCTTAAGCAGCCGGGGAACCGTGGAAGGATGTTGGAGTGCTTAATATTTTCATCACACCGCTGATTTAAGCCCCTTAAGTGCTTTGGCAACACTTATTCCATTGTGTTGCCAATGAAGCCCATAACGCATTTGATTTGGACGAGGAACTGGGGGAGAGGGATGGGGACAGCATTGGCTTTCCGCACACTGCGACAAAACACACACGTACATACACACTTGCACACGCACTAGTAGACACACACACACACACAGATGACTGTATCATAATGCGAGAGCATGTCTAATTAAATACATTAGTGTTGTGTGGAATATGAATATGGTTTGTGACAGAGGGAGATTCATCTGAACTGTTCAGGGACTGGAGCAGTGAGGTACTGGTGGGGGCAGTAGCCAACTCACATTTAGTTAGTACAACACAGCATAACACTGTGGAATGTTTTCCTCCCCAGTGGTTTTGCAGTGGGGTGTTTTGGACTTGGTTATGGTGAGTAACTGCATGCTCGACCTGGCCTAGGGGTGGTCAGTAGTATCCTAGTGGTTAGAGAGGTTGAGAGCCAAGGAAAATGGCACCTTGCAATCCAAGGTACCATATGCTGTTGTGCCCTTAAGCAAGGCATGTCTCACTTCCATGCAGTCAAATGTCCTAGCGGCCTCATGGGTGGAATGTTTTTCATATTTTTCAAAATGTCATCATTTAATAAATGTTGTTCTTTTTTTTCACCAAAAAAATCAAGTGTTTCTATGTCAAAAGGTTTTGTTTTAATTCAGTCTTCTGTGATGTATTTAAGGTGTAATATTGGGATTAAAACTCAAAATGGAATACATCTCAACTCTAAATCTGACATGGCACTTCAGTCCATAACCATATGTGTGAGATGTATACTTTTGTTTCTGACCCTGACTTAGCCCACTGCAGTAAAAGGTTAACCCCTGAAATGTCATGTAGAACAAATATACATTTGTGTTATGACAGATGGAGTAGAAAATGACTAGCCTACTGTGTGCAAACCCTGTGATTTCTTAGAGGCATACATGTACAGTGGGGCAAAAAAGTATTTAGTCAGCCACCAATTGTGCAAGTTCTCCCACTTAAAAAGATGAGAGAGGCCTGTAATTTTCATGCTTCTTACGAAGCCACTCCTTCGTTGCCCGTGTGGTGTGTTTGGGATCATTGTCATGCTGAAAGACCCAGCCACGTTTCATCTTCAATGCCCTTGCTGATGGAAGGAGGTTTTCACTCAAAATCTCACGATACATGGCCCCATTCATTCTTTCCTTTACACGGATCAGTCGTCCTGGTCCCTTTGCAGAAAAACAGCCCCAAAGCATGATGTTTCCACCCCCATGCTTCACAGTAGGTATGGTGTTCTTTGGATGCAACTCAGCATTCTTTGTCCTCCAAACACGACGAGTTGAGTTTTTACCAAAAAGTTATATTTTGGTTTCATCTGACCATATGACATTCTCCCAATCATCTTCCGGATCATCCAAATGCTCTCTAGCAAACTTCAGACGGGCCTGGACATGTACTGGCTTAAGCAGGGGGACACGTCTGGCACTGCAGGATTTGAGTCCATGGCGGCGTAGTGTGTTACTGATGGTAGGCTTTGTTACTTTGGTCCCAGCTCTCTGCAGGTCATTCACTAGGTCCCCCTGTGTGGTTCTGGGGTTTTTGCTCACCGTTCTTGTGATCATTTTGACCCCACGGGGTGAGATCTTGCGTGGAGTCCCAGATCGAGGGAGATTATCAGTGGTCTTGTATGTCTTCCATTTCCTAATAATTGCTCCCACAGTTGATTTCTTCAAACCAAGCTGCTTACCTATTGCAGATTCAGTCTTCCCAGCCTGGTGCAGGTCTACAATTTTGTTTCTGGTGTTCTTTGACAGCCCTTTGGTCTTGGCCATAGTGGAGTTTGGAGTGTGACTGTTTGAGGTTGTGGACAGGTGTCTTTTATACTGATAACAAGTTCAAACAGGTGCCATTAATACAGGTAACGAGTGGAGGACAGAGGAGCCTCTTAAAGAAGAAGTTACAGGTCTATGAGAGCCAGAAATCTTGCTTGTTTGTAGGTGACCAAATACTTATTTTCCACCATAATTTGCAAATAAATTCATTAAAAATCCTACAATGTGATTTTCTGGATTTTTTTTCTCATTTTGTCTGTCATAGTTGAAGTGTACCTATGATGAAAATTACAGGCCTCCCATCTTTTTAAGTGGGAGAACTTGCACAATTGGTGGCTGACTAAATACTTTTTTGCCCCACTGTATGTCTCATTAATGTGTTAAAGACTGGGAGAAACAGTGTATTTACAGTCTCATCCAGCACTTACTGACAGTCACAGTCACATGCTCACAATGGCATGAAAACACGAACATGGTACCAAACACACACACACACACTGTTCTAATAACACGCATACAGACACACACACACACACTGTTCTGAGAACATGCATACACACACACACACCCTGTTCTAATAACACGCATACAGACACACACACATACACTGTTCTAATAACACGCATACAGACACACACACATACACTGTTCTAATAACACGCATACAGACACACACACACACACTGTTCTGAGAACATGCATACACACACACACACTGTTCTGAGAACATGCATACAGACACACACACTGTTCTAATAACACGCATACAGACACACACACACACACACTGTTCTGAGAACATGCATACAGACACACACACTGTTCTAATAACACGCATACAGACACACACACACACACACACACACACACACACACTGTTCTGAGAACATGCATACAGACACACACACACTGTTCTAATAACACGCACACACACACACACTGTTCTGAGAACATGCATACAGACACACACACTGTTCTAATAACACGCATAAAGACAGCCTTTAGGGAGGAGGTCAGAGACCTGGCCGGGTGGTGCCAGAATAACAACCTATCCCTCAACGTAACCAAGACTTAAGGAGATGATTGTAGACTACAGGAAAAGGAGGACTGAGCACGCCCCCATTCTCATCGTCGGGGCTGTAGTGGAGCAGGTTGAGAGCTTCAAGTTCCTTGGTGTCCACATCAACAAACACACCAAGACAGTCGTGAAGAGGACATGACAAAGCCTATTCCCCCTCAGGAAACTAAAAAGATTTGGCATGGGTCCTCAGATCCTCAAAAGGTTCTACAACTGCAACATTGAGAGCATCCTGACTGGTTGTATCACTACCTGGCAACTGCTCAACCTCCGACTGCAAGGCACTACAGAGGGTAGTGCGGACGGCCCAGTACATCATTGGGGCTAAGCTGCCTGCCGTCCAGGACCTCTACACCAGGCAGTGTCAGAGGAAAGCCCTAAAAATTGTCAAAGACCCCAGCCACCCCAGTCATAGACTGTTCTCTCTACTACCGCATGGCAAGCAGGACCGGAGTGCCAAGTCTAGGACCAAAAGGCATCTCAACAGCTTTTACCCTCAAGCCATAAGGACTCCTGAACAGGTAATCAAATGGCTACCCGGACTCGCTACTTTTATAGCCTCGCTACTGTATATAGCCTGTCTTTTTACTGTTGTTTTAATTCTACACCTGTTGTATTCGGCGCGCGTGACAAATTAACGTAATTAACGTACAGACACACACACTGTTCTGATAATATTCATACACACTGTTCTGATAATATACAGTGCCTTGCGAAAGTATTCGGCCCCCTTGAACTTTGCGACCTTTTGCCACATTTCAGGCTTCAAACATAAAGATATAAAACTGTATTTTTTTGTGAAGAATCAACAACAAGTGGGACACAATCATGAAGTGGAACGACATTTATTGGATATTTCAAACTTTTTTAACAAATCAAAAACTGAAAAATTGGGCGTGCAAAATGATTCAGCCCCCTTAAGTTAACACTTTGTAGCGCCACCTTTTGCTGCGATTACAGCGCCACCTTTTGCTGCGATTACAGCTGTAAGTCGCTTGGGGTATGTCTCTATCAGTTTTGCATATCGAGAGACTGACATTTTTTCCCATTCCTTGCAAAACAGCTCGAGCTCAGTGAGGTTGGATGGAGAGCATTTGTGAACAGCAGTTTTCAGTTCTTTCCACAGATTCTCGATTGGATTCAGGTCTGGACTTTGACTTGGCCATTCTAACACCTGGATATGTTTATTTTTGAACCATTCCATTGAGATTTTGCTTTATGTTTTGGATCATTGTCTTGTTGGAAGACAAATCTCCATCCCAGTCTCAGGTCTTTTGCAGAATCCATCAGGTTTTCTTCCAGAATGGTCCTGTATTTGGCTCCATCCATCTTCCCATCAATTTGAACCATCTTCCCTGTCCCTGCTGAAGAAAATCAGGCCCAAACCATGATGCTGCCACCACCATGTTTGACAGTGGGGATGGTATGTTCAGGGTGATGAGCTGTGTTGCTTTTACGCCAAACATAACGTTTTGCATTGTTGCCAAAAAGTTCAATTTTGGTTTCATCTGACCAGAGCACCTTCTTCCACATGTTTGTGTGTCTCCCAGGTGGTTTGTGGCAAACTTTAAATGACACTTTTTATGGATATCTTTAAGAAATGGCTTTCTTCTTGCCACTCTTCCATAAAGGCCAGATTTGTGCAATATACGACTGATTGTTGTCCTATGGACAGAGTCTCCCACCTCAGCTGTAGATCTCTGCAGTTCATCCAGAGTGATCATGGGCCTCTTGGCTGCATCTCTGATCAGTCTTCTCCTTGTATGAGCTGAAAGTTTAGAGGGACGGCCAGGTCTTGGTAGATTTGCAGTGGTCTGATACTCCTTCCATTTCAATATTATCGCTTGCACAGTGCTCCTTGGGATGTTTAAAGCTTGGGAAATCTTTTTGTATCCAAATCCGGTTTTAAACTTCTTCACAACAGTATCTCGGACCTGCCTGGTGTGTTCCTTGTTCTTCATGATGCTCTCTGCGCTTTTAACGGACCTCTGAGACTATCACAGTGCAGGTGCATTTATACGGAGCCTTGATTACACACAGGTGGATTGTATTTATCATCATTAGTCATTTAGGTCAGCATTGGATCATTCAGAGATCCTCACTGAACTTCTGGAGAGAGTTTGCTGCACTGAAAGTAAAGGGGCTGAATAATTTTGCACGCCCAATTTTTCAGTTTTTGATTTGTTAAAAAAGTTTGAAATATCCAATAAATGTCGTTCCACTTCATGATTGTGTCCCACTTGTTGTTGATTCTTCACAAAAAAATACAGTTTTACATCTTTATGTTTGAAGCCTGAAATGTGACAAAAGGTCGCAAAGTTCAAGGGGGCCGAATACTTTCGCAAGGCACTGTACATACACACTGTTCTAAAAACATGCATACAGACACACACACTGTTCTGATAATATAAATACACACTGTTCTGAGAACATGCTTACAGACACACACACTGTTCTGATAACATACATACACACTGTTCTGAAAACACGCATACAGACACACACACTGTTCTAATAACACGCATACAGACACACACACTGCTCTGATAATATGCATACAGACACACACAGACACACACACTGTTATAAAAACACGCATACAGACACACACACTGTTCTAATAACATGCATACAGACACACACTGTTCTAATAACATGCATACAGACACACACACACACTGTTCTAATAACATGCATACAGACACACACACACTGTTCTAATAACACACATACAGACACACACACACTGTTCTAATAACACGCATACAGACACACACACTGTTCTGATAATATGCATACAGACACACACACACACACACACTGTTCTGATAATATGCATACAGACACACACAGACACACACACTGTTCTAAAAACACGCGTACAGACACACACACACACACACACTCTTCTAATAACATGCATACAGACACACACACTGTTCTAATAACATGCATACAGACACACACACACACACTGTTCTAATAACATGCATACAGACACACACACACTGTTCTAATAACATGCATACAGACACACACACACTGTTCTAATAACATGCATACAGACACACACACACTGTTCTAATAACATGCATACAGACACACACACTGTTCTGAGAACATGCATACAGACACACACACACTGTTCTAATAACATGCATACAGACACACACACACTGTTCTAATAACATGCATACAGACACACACACAATGTTCTAATAACATGCATACAGACACACACACAATGTTCTAATAACACACATACAGACACACACACACTGTTCTAATAACACGCATACAGACACACACACACTGTTCTAATAACACACATACAGACACACACACTGTTCTAATAACATGCATACAGACACACACACTGTTCTGAGAACATACAGACACACACACTGTTCTGAGAACACGCATACAGACACACACACTGTTCTGAGAACACACATACAGACACACACACTTCTGAGAACACGCATACAGACACACACACTTCTGAGAACACGCATACAGACACACACACTGATCTGAGAACACGCATACAGACACACACACTGTTCTGAGAACACGCATACAGACACACACACTGTTCTGAGAACACGCATACAGACACACACACTGTTCTGAGAACACATACAGACACACACACTGTTCTGAGAACACACATACAGACACACACACTGTTTTGAGAACACACATACAGACACACACACTGTTCTGAGAACACGCATACAGACACACACACTGTTCTGAGAACACGCATACAGACACACACACTTCTGAGAACACGCATACAGACACACACACTGATCTGAGAACACGCATACAGACACACACACTGTTCTGAGAACACGCATACAGACACACACACTGTTCTGAGAACACGCATACAGACACACACACTGTTCTGAGAACACATACAGACACACACACTGTTCTGAGAACACACATACAGACACACACACTGTTCTGAGAACACACATACAGACACACACACTGTTCTGAGAACACGCATACAGACACACACACTGTTCTGAGAACACAGATACAGACACACTGTTCTGAGAACACACATACAGACACACTGTTCTGAGAACACACATACAGACACACTGTTCTGAGAACACACATACAGACACACACACTTGCAGCCATTATGGACTGTCTTAATACAGCAGCTATAATACAGGTCATTGGACAAAGAGGACCTCTATATGAGGCCTCTGTTTGTCTCTCTTCCTCTCTGTCTCTCTTGTCTCAACTGAGGGATTGTAGGGGAAGAAGGCCTTGCCACTAAACATCCTTAACAGACCCAGCTATATACCCTGTCTGAATGGGCTGCTGGGCGGTTACAGACATAGCCACTGTTCCCTGACCTGAAAGACAGTCATTGTCGCATCCACACCCCAAACCTTCACAAAATAACTAAAATGCTAAATATGCATCAGCGGACTAACACACACACACTTACACACACTGATAGAGAGTGGAAGCAGGCAGGCTGTGGGAGGAGAACAGGGGTTATATAAACCAGACACAGACGGACAGATAGACAGCTGACACTACTCTGGGATATACTGAACATATACTGAACATATACTGAACATATACTGAATGACAGAGGGGAAGAGGAGGAGGAAGAGGAAACGACCAGAAACTAAAGCACTGTCCCACTATATTGACCTGACTGAGGATAGAGAGAGAGAGGGGACGACAAGATAACAAAACAACCACAACGAGAGAGGGGGATGAGACAAGAAGAGAAAACACGGAATCTACTTTGTTTGGATCAGAGGGACAATATCCTTTCCGAGCTACAACGACAGAGAGCACAGAGAAATTTCCTTGGTGTCAGGTTCTGGTGTGGTTGCTGTTAGGGACTTGGAGGTTCCATGCTACTTCAGTGCCATTGACAGTGCCAGGGCCCACAGTGCGGTAGTGGTAGCATTGACTGGCTAATTGCAGACAGAAGGCAGAGGACTTTGTAGCAATCTGGGGATGATACCGCTGTTCTCCTCAATCGGACAGTGTTCAGCGAGGTGTGTGCTACTGCAGGTCACCCTCAGTAAGTTATACGCTCTCCGGGCCGGGCCCTCGCCTCTGCTGCATTAGGAGCCGCCAATCAGAACCAACAACCAACTCCACACGGACCGCAGCAGCTGAACTGAGCTCACTGACAGAGCGAGTAGTGAACACGAGACTCAACACAGGGACTGAACATAGTGACTGGAAGCAGCCGTGTGCAGCAGAGAGAGACATTGTGATCCTGTATAAACATACAGAGGGAGGACATACATACACGTTACATCTCTACAGTGGGACGGATAGAGAGAGAGAGAGATGTAGCCTATAGAGTAATGCTATACATGTGATCCTGTAGGGTGTTTATATCACACAGGGAGACTGTAGTCATTTGTAAAGCAGTTACCATCACAGTTGGAGACGGTGATGTGTGATAGTGAACCGTGGGAGACAATTTAGCTGATGACGTGTTTGTGTTGTCAAAAGTATCGTGTGTGGGGATGGAGCCCCGAGTTGAGAGATATGGGTACAGAAACAGTATAATGACTTGTTTCAGATGGTTTACTCCGATGTGTCTGTCTGGCTGATGTAGAGTAAAGATATTGGTTTTTTTGGTGTTGGGATTCTGGTCTGTGGTTTGCCATTTGAGTGGTTCTAGCCTGTTGGTTTGTATCATTGCTTTGCTCCATTGATTTGATGTTTAGTTATGTAGTCCAACACAGCAGAGCAGCTCTGTTGGCAGACAGTCATTTGGCTAGTTGTGTGCTGATAGTTCGTAGCAACGTTGTAAGACATTCTAGATCGACGCTGTGGTGATGTTAGATCGGTGGTGTTTTATCAAAAGACTGCAGCTCTGAAGAAACGTGAGTGTTGTGTACTGGTAAAACCCCGGCTTTGTTGTGTGTCACTGCAGCCCTAGCTGTGCTCTGCTGTGCTCTGCTGTGCTCTGCTCTGTTGTACGGTGCCTGTGTCCTGGGTCACAGAGGAAGCATTGATCAGACAGCTACTGAGGCTCAATACACAATGAGGCCTGGCCCGAGATCTCTCCTCCCAACCCCCCTCTCCCTCTCCCTGCGTGCCCTGCTGCTGCTCTGCCTTGCGCGTAAGTCACACACACATGCGCGTGCACACCACACACATGCGCAATGGACGTTCAATGTGCATTCACTGAAAATCTACGTACTGTACATTCACACATACACACGATGACACACACTAACTTACATACAGATGGAGGATCTTCATTTCATCACGCTGTTGCAGAACTTTCCTGCCAAGCTGGATAGTGGGTGTATTTGAGCTTTGGAAAGGCTTCTGAAGTTTGTCATTTCTACTTTGAAATTTCAGGCTTGATTTTCCCTCACAAAAAATGTATCACCCCCTACAAAAATATCCATTCATTTACAATCCACATAATAATTCACATTTCCTGTTGCTGTAGGATTTCCCTGCTGTAGCAAACTGGCTCACATGTAAGACCCTACATCTGTACAAACACTGACTCACCTCACTACATCAAGCTAGATTATCTTTCTCCATCTTTCACCTCTCAGTGGGATAATTGTTGCCAACTTGTGAAAATGGGAAGATCGGGAGACTTAATAAATGTCATGTAAAATGGAGAAAAGCTATAGATGTGACAATTCACATAGGGACAGAAAGATAGAGTGGACTGAGAGAAAAGCAGAGTGTGAATGAACTTACCAATCTCTGATTTAGGTGTGAATTTCCAATGAGCATTATGTATGAGCAGAGTGCTATAGAGAGGAGGGATACACCCGTGGGACTGTAGGACTGGGGAAATGTGGAAACACAAACCAGGATGGAGGAGTACAGTTAAAAGAGGCGAGAGAGAGAGAGAGATATAAGTCTCCCGATCTTCCCATTATCACGTGTTGGCCACAATTATCCCAGAGAGAGAGAGATCACACCCTCTGAGAGCCTTCTGAAGTACACCACAAAATAAACTTTGACCAGAGGAGATAGAGAGAAAGAGAGACAGACTGGTAGAGGGATGGAAAGAGTGAGAAAAAGGAAGATAAGCAAGAGGGAGGGACAGAAAGACAATGAGCCCAGGAATCAGGAGAGCCGGAGAGCCAGTGTTTCCTGGGCTCACTGTCTTTCTGGATCACTGTGGGCAGGAGAGCCAGTGTTTCCCCTGTCTTTGATCTATGATTAGGATCACTGTGGGCAGGAGAGCCAGTGTTTCCCCTGTCTTTGATCTATGATTAGGATCATGGGCAGGAGAGCCAGTGTTTCCCCGATCTTTGATCTATGATTAGGATCACTGTGGGCAGGAGAGCCAGTGTTTCCCCGGTCTTTGATCTATGTTTAGGATCACTGTGGGCAGGAGAGCCAGTGTTTCCCCTGTCTTTGATCTATGATTAGGATCACTGTGGGCAGGAGAGCCAGTGTTTCCCCTGTCTTTGATCTATGATTTAGGATCACTGTGGGCAGGAGAGCCAGTGTTTCCCCTGTCTTTGATCTATGATTAGGATCACTGGGCAGGAGAGCCAGTGTTTCCCCTGTCTTTGATCTATGATTTCACTGGGCAGGAGAGCCAGTGTTTCCCCTGTCTTTGATCTATGATTAGGATCACTGGGCAGGAGAGCCAGTGTTTCCCCTGTCTTTGATCTATGATTAGGATCACTGGGCAGGAGAGCCAGTGTTTCCCCTGTCTTTGATCTATGATTAGGATCACTGGGCAGGAGAGCCAGTGTTTCCCCTGTCTTTGATCTATGATTAGGATCACTGGTAGCACCACTGATACCATGAATAGATCCTGTCATCATTCTATTTGGGCTCAAGCAGCGTATTAATATGCAGAGATGTTCTGTAAATAACCATGGCTGCAACGCGTCCACTTCCTCCAAGCCAATCAAAATCTGGATTGCCGAATTTGCATATTGGATCTACACAGGGACATTTAGTGGCATGGGATGGTGGGAGGGAGGGAATAGATGACAGTAGAAGAGTGAGAGAATGAGGAAGAGGGATGGAAAGAGAGAGAGAATTAGTTTTTAGCCTCGGCAAGTAGGCTGGGTTATATAATTCCTGCCAATGAAGCAGTTTTGGGTGAGCAGTGAGCAGGAGGAGGGAGACTGGCCAGGTAGAGGGATTGATGCGGGGGGGGTTAAGACTCTCTCCTCTTGGCCGCTGTGAATCTCCAGCGTGGTATCAACGTGTAACGTGTACATTTTCCTTAAGCTGCCCTTGTTTTGTGTGGCAGTCGTCGCCAGAACAGTGTTGGGCTGTGACGGCTCGTCATAAACACCATGGCTAACCAGCTTTAGCTGTTTAGAGGGACTGCATACACACTGGTGGAAAACAGAGAGAGGTAAAGAGAGAAGGGATTGGAAGAGAGGGAGATGAGATGAGCGGAGTGGTAGAGAGAGATGAGATGAGCGGAGTGGTAGAGAGATGAGATGAGCGGAGTGGTAGAGAGAGAGATGAGATGAACGTAGTGGTAGAGAGAGATGAGATGAGCAGAGTGGTAGAGAGAGATGAGATGAGCAGAGTGGTAGAGAGATGAGATGAGCGGAGTGGTAGAGAGAGATGAGATGAGCAGAGTGGTAGAGAGAGAGATGAGATGAGCGGAGTGGTAGAGAGAGAGATGAGATGAGCGGAGTGGTAGAGAGAGAGGGAATGGGGTCATGGAAATATGTTGAAGGTCATAAAGAACATGAAGGTCAAAACATAGCTTTGAGAAGGATGGGAAGGATGAACAGGGATGTGAGATGAGGTAGAGAAGGGAGGAGCAGTGAGAAGAGAGGAGTGTAATGAGGAAGAGTGGATGTGTGAGAAAGAGAGAGAGAGAGAAATACACAAAGGGGTACATAATTCTGCTGTTAACTCAGAGGGGTGTTGTGAGAGAGAGTGAGAGAGAAAGAGAGAGAGAGTGAGAGAGGATTAGAGGAAAAGAGAAGGCCTGAGATGAGAGAGGAAAATCAGACATTTCTTCCAACATTCTTCCAATTTCATCTGTTTGTCCTCATGTCCTCTCTCTCAATCCCTCTCCCTCTCTCCCCCTTTCTCCCTGTCCTGGACAAAACAGGATGATTATACTGCAGACTTGAGCTGCAGAACAAATCACATTTAGTGATGGAGAGTGTGGAGATAGAACCATGCGGGAATGAGAGATACCCCCTGAGTCAGAGAGAGAGGCAGACAGACAGAGAGAGTCTTTCCTTCTAGTCTTGCAGAATAGAAGGAAAGTATCACAAGTTTAGAGGCTAGATGAAGGAAAAGAGACATGGATAGAGGGATGCAAGTAAAAGAGAGTGAATATGCACAGAGAGGAAGAATGAGAGATGAAGGTATAGAAGGGGCATGGGGGAGTAGTACAGGGAGAAGGTGAGGGAAAGAGGGAGTAGGTGAAAAGGAAGAGGGAGGTGAGATTAGAGGAGAATAGAATACAGCAGGGGGAAATGATGAGCTCTAAGGACCAACAGGAGGGAGGGAGCGAGGGAGAGAGAGAGAGAGAAGAGAACAGAATGGGACCAATAAGCAACCTGAGATTTTTTTTGTTTATTTGACTTTTGTTTATTATCTAGTTCACTTGCTTTGGCAATGTAAGCATATGTTTCTCATGCCGATATAGCCCCTTAAATTGAAGAGAGAGAGAGAGAGAGGGGAAGAAAAGAGGGTTAGGGAGAGCGAACAGAGCTAGGTAATGAAAAAGAGAAGAAGCTAGATTGTAAAGGATTATGTATTATTTATAGTTGAGCCTTTTTTTGTGGATTTGATTGGCAGTGTTAGAATCCTGGGAGAGATGAGGGATAATTTTAGACCAGAAAGAGAGAGAGAAGAGGGAGGAGAAGAGGGAAAATAATCTTATTCTGTCAGCTTTTTCACTGATGCAGAGGCAGCACACCCTGCAAAACTCACTGGTTTACCTGAAGCAAACGCTCTCTGACAAGCTTAAACACAGACAAATGAATTTCCGTATGCAGCTAATCATAGCTAACCACACACACACACACACACACACACACACACACACACACACAGACACAGTATAGGGATTTGAATGTGTTGTCAACCCATTTAACTGGTAAAAAATTCACTTTCGTTGGGAAAGACAGCTGTTTTCTTGACTTGTTGTGTAGCCTATCTAGACTCAACCTCATGTGAAGTCCCTCTGGCTGCCTGCTAGCCTATCTCTCCTGTCTTGTTATTGACCTGGAGGGGGTGTGTGTGTGTGTGTGTGTGTGTGTGGGTCTTGAAGTCTCCATGGCGATAACTCAGTCCACTAATCCTACAGTAAACTACACGCTGAGCCATTCTAGGATTTACTGAGACCCCTCCGTCTTCATACACCTATGCTGTGCTCCCAACTACCCACCCTCCTCTAACCCTCCTTTTAACTCAGCTTCACCTTGGGAACCATTTAGGATGCCCCGGATACGACCTTGTTTATTTATACCTATGTTTTATTTATTTATTTGTTTGTTTATGCATTTTTAAATGATTGGTTGCCTGAGTGTTGTGTAGCTAGCATAAATAAATGCACCTTTTCAGAGCCGTGGAGAGAGTGGAGGGGAGCTCTGATCAGGGCCTTTCATTGCAATGAAACACTGCCCCCACTTGGCCAAAAGGGGAACTGACAATAGTATCTTGTTTTATTTATC